>NC_044196.1:11536887-11785665 GCF_900880675.1 Sparus aurata | reverse complement strand
ACATGTGGCGGACCCTGCCACCTTTCTATCTTCAAACCTTATTTTGCTCTGAGAACAGCTTGTTTATTCACTTATGGAACAAAACAGTTTGTATTATTACCTCACTGATGTTGTAACTATCGACATTCTGAATTTGAAAAACTACGTAGTGACCCTTTAAAGAGAATAATCACCCTCTTGTGTTACGACGGCAACTTTGTACTTTTTATAGCTAATTGAGTAAGTTTGAACTTTTCCCGTCACACAATAAAACACAACAAAACGTTTTGAGACGTAAACATTAAAAGACACACACACACACACTCACAGCTGACTCATTGAGCCCAGATGTCTTCATCAGCCGCTTCACCTCCGTACAACAGTCACACACAAACACTCGTAAAAACACATGATTTAACACAAACACACACTCATAGCAGGCGCCAATTAAACGTTGTGATCTCGCACACACACACACACACACACACACACACGTGCGCTCGCAGTAATCGTGAACTCTTTGACACACTCACCGCGTTGACCCGGTGAACTGTGTGTTTTGTAGCTGACGGCGGTGTGTCATCATGAGAAACTGATGCTGCATGTGTTATCTATAAAGTCTGATTAACAACAGTGTGTGTGTGTGTGTGTGTGTGTGTGTGTGTGTTGTTCCCACAAACATCATGTTCACAACACACACACACACACACACACACACACACAGTGAGCCACCTCCTGTGCAGTGCAGACTAATAGTTCTGGGATGTTTGTATCGCCTGGTTGGCTCCGAGCAGTGCGACTGTCAGCGGGAGATCCGACACCCCGAGGACACGCAGACCGGGTTTACGAGCTGTTCGGTGCTGCCCAGTAAAATGCCCGTCTGCGGTTCTGTCAGACGTTCTGTCAGATGTTCTGTCAGACGTAATCCTTCGCCATCCGTCAGAGAGAGGGAGAGACAGGCGAGATAAATCTACTTTTACAGCCAAATTCAAAGGTTTTGCAAGAAAACAACTGTTGGTTTGTTTGTGTGATGTAATGTTGGTGGCTGTTGGTTTGTTGTTTTTTGGACACTGACGTATCTGGAAGCGATGACGGAAAATTTCCACTGATGTTAACCAATCGTTGACAAATTGATCCATCGTAACAGAAACCAAAAAAAAAAAAAAAATCAGCTTTTTGATAAAAACCAGGATGTTGTGTTCACGGACGAGAAACACAGGTCATGGACGAAGGCCATCGATTCTCTCTGGCATCGTGACTTTTGGTCCACTTCCTGCTGTGACAGCATTAAAGGACGAGTTCACCCAAACATGAATATTCAGTCATCGACCTCATGATGATGTTAGGTCAGGTGAAGTTACTCAGTCTGCAAAACAGACAGCTGGAGTGGCTGGGAAGGAAGGAAAAAAGGGAGGAAAGATGGAAAGAAAGAAGGTAGGAAGGAAGGATGGAATGATGGAAGGAAGGAAAGAAGGAAGGCAAGAAAGAGGGAGATAGAGAGAAAGGAAGGAGGGAGGGAAGGAAGGAAGGAAGAAAGAAAAGATGGAAGGAAAGAAAGAAGGAGGGAGGGAAGGAAGGAAAGAAGGATGGAAATAAGTTAGGGAGGAAGGAAGAAGGAGGGAAAGAATGAGGGACATAGAGGGGAAGGGAGGGGGGAGGGAAGGAAGGATGACGGCGGAACTAAGGACGGGAGGAGGCACGAGGATGTGGAGGAAGGACGAAGGCGGGCCACCGATGGACAGGCAAGAACGAGGGCGGAGGGAGGCAAGACGCCTGCGGGAGAGAGGGCCGACGGCCGGAAGAACGACCGACCGCCCTGGAAGGAAGAACCCGCGCCGAAGCCAAGACATGCGGGCGCGCGCGGCGGAGGCCAGTAAGAAAGAGAGAAAGATGGAAGGAGAAAGAAAGAAGGATGGAGGGAAGGAACGTACGAATGAAAGAGAGACGGAAGAAAGAAAGAGAGAAAGAAAGAAAGAAAGAAAGACAGAGGGAAGGAAGGAAAGAAGGAAGGAAGGAAGGAAGGAGGAAAGAAAGAATGAGGGAGAGATAAGAGAGAGAGGATAGAAGAAAGAAAGAAAGAAAGAAATGTTACCCCTCTGTTTTACTCTTCGGCTCGTTGATCGTCTGGTCCGTACAAGATGAACCTCCAGAACACTTTCAGTTTCTGTCCTCGTCTCTCTTGTAATCACTATCACATTTTCCCTCCATGCCTCATTTCTTCCCGTCATTCATCAAATTATTCTGTCTTTTAAAATGCACCGACACGCCCTCTCTGCCCTCCCAGCATCACTCATCTTCCTCGCCTCTGCCTCTTCATCAGAGGTTTAATTTGTCACATCAAAGCAGCGACTTTCATCCCTCGGGTTTCGTTGCGTCATGGCGCGTCTTTGCGACAGCTGACGACGGTGGATTAAGGTCTGTCAGAGTCTCAGAAACACACAAAGAGATATTTCCTTAATTCAAACCATTCTGCGTCCCCACCAATAGCGTAACGCTTCCGTGTGGAGCTCCAGAGGGCCAAAAAAAATCCAAAACACTGAAATGGATGAACCCAAATTTTGGGTGATCAACGCAGAAATCACAAAAATAATGGAGCCGGTGATGGTTTTGGTTTCGTCAAAGAATCTGCGTCTCATCGTCTTAAATCACAAAGTTTCCCAATAGATTCCCTCAAGCAATTTCAGCTGAATTGAATTCAGTCGTTGGCAAACGCAGCATTTTCATCTTAACTTTGCGAAGTCGACAGGGAACGAGAGGTGTGATGGACACGAAGACCTCTTTAGACTCTCTTCACTTTCGAGATTGAGCCGAGATCGAGTCCCGTGTCATCTTTATGGGGAAGCGTGTGTCCAAAACAATGAGTGCAAAAGTTCAAGAGACAAAGATGTAAAAACAACAACTTAAAAAATGAGAAGTTATAAGTCTGACTCTGGTTGTTTCCTGTTTTCTACCGGCAATCAACGATGGCGTCTTTCAACCATGACCTGGTTGTTCCCCTGATGTTAACAACAGGATCTCTCCCACTGCCAACCAAGTTGTTTCTTCTCCTAAACCTAACCAAACCTAAACGATCCTGATGAGAGAACCCAGCATCAGAGCAGTTCTTGAAATATAGACAAAAAAGGTGAGTTTTTAGGTAAAGATCTTTCCCAGATGTTAACTCGAGTGAATCCAGTAGATTTGACAGAAGAAAAGAAAGACTTAACATCCTGAGGCTGTGACCAGCCATTCACTGATGTTTTGGGAAGGGACATTACCACAAAAACCGAGGGGTTTAAAACCCACAACCTCACCGTTAGCAGAAACTTTTTTAATTTCTAAAAAACCTGAATAGAGATGTCTTCTCCATCTTCCCCGCTGCAGACGTGGAAACACACAGTTCGGATCAAATGGAGCTCTAATTAAGTTGTCGCACACAAACCTAAACCCACATCCCTAGTACTACTCAGAAGTCTTCCCACAAATCCCGATCCAGAAAATTTGGCGAGGAAGGGGAACGGCCACTTTGTACTTAATTAGTTCAAGGAATCAGCATGAAATCCTGCACTCTTTAACCACGCTTAGTCACTGCCCCCCGTATCCTGTGGGCATTAAACCCAGCACAGAAAGATTTCTACTTTTCTAAAACTCATTGCCAAAATATGTCTTCTGTTCAGTGTCTTTTTTAAAAGTGACAGAATACTGCAGACTCTCCAAAACTGTTCTAACTGCAATCGTTGTAAAACGTTATTATTAATTTTTAATAAAAAACAGATTGACTCTGTGAACTTTCTGCTATAAAAGGCACAAAAACAGCAGCAACCTTTATTAATCGGACCAACATGTTCTCACCCTCAACTCGTGAAATATGGCAGCTTGGTGAGCGGTCTTAAACTTCAAACTATGACGTTTTACTTCCCCTCTAGCGCCAGTTTTTTGCATATCTCTACGGTTAAATTAGCAATAATATATAATAGGAACATCTGGTTAGACTTTAAAAATAAAGCTAGCTGACAAACATTCCCCCTAGCACAATAAATATTTAGGTGTGGGCAATTAAAAAATACTTGGCACAATTAACTGCTGGGTTAGGTTTAGGCTGAAAAAGGACTTGTTTAGGTGCAGGCATAAAACTAATAAGTTAAGGAGCATAAAAACATTTGGTTAGGCTTTGGTTAAAAATAACAACACTTTTAAAAAAAAGGTTGGTCAGGTTTAGGTACAAAAACCCAAACTTGGTTAGGGACACAAAATACCTGGTTAAGTTTAGGCAAACAAAAAAAGGAAATTTGTTTGGACGTAGGCACAAAAAATGACTCAGTTAAGTTTAGGTACATAAAAACATTTGGTTAGGTTTTCGCCAAAAAAACAGTTTTTTTAAAAAAAGGTTGGTTAGGTTTAGGTACAAAAAATTCCTTGGTTGGAGGTTTTGGCAAAAGCAAAATGCTCTTTTAGGTCATGGCACTACAAAAAATGGTTAGTATAAGCCAAAAAAAAAAAAAAATAAATTGGTTAGGGACAAAAAATACTTGGTTAAGTTTAGGAAATTTGGTTGGTTGGTTATCTTTAGGCTCAAAAAAATATAAAATATAAAATAAAAGGTTGGTTAGGTTTAGGTACAAAAAATCCTTCGGTTAGGTTTGGGCAAAAAAAAAAAAAAATTCTGTAAGGTTAAGGGCACAGAAAGAATAACTAGTTAACGTCAGGCAAAAAAAAAGAAATAGAGATCTGTTTAGGTGTAGTCACACAAAATAGTTAGTTTGGAACAAATAATTGGGTTGAAATAAGGCTCGTAAGTCAGGCTCCCAACTCATGTTACGTATGTCATTTATGTCACTTGGCGGCAGTTATGTCATTCATACCTGAAACAATATGCAAACAAACTTGACTCGTTTGGTCATCTGTCTTCACAGGGAAGGTCCAGTGTATGACCCATCCAATCACCCCTGACTCAGCCTTTTCTTGCTCTTTTTATTGGTGCACTAGAGGGTCGGTTCAGGAAGCAACATCAGTGTCAAACCTAAATGTGTAGGTCCACTGAACAGGCAGCTGTATCTGACACAACCTCACATGGTGATCCAGAACAAAGTAAAGTTAAACATCAGCCACATCTGTAACTACTGAGTGACCCTAAGGTTTCTGTTTCTGTTTGTGTGTTCTCTCCCCACGGTGGCTTCTCTGTTGTTTTGTTGTTGTCCTCTTTGGCTCTGCCAGGTTTTATTATTTATCCATCACCTCGGGTCTGCAGCTGTTCTGCAAACAGCTTTTATCCGGTAATGACGGTTACCTAAGAGCACAAATTATGACAAAATGCGCAAAGTTTAGGCACATAAAAACCCGATTAAGATTAATAGAATAAAAAAGCTGCGCCGATGATCGTCTTTTTCCACATTCACGACTGTAAAGCAGGTACAGTTTTATGTTTTATTTGTCTGCATATTTAAAAAGTTATCCAGCATATTTTAGCGCTGAATTCAATCAAGTTCCCCGCTGCTGCCTGCCAAGCTCACCTAAATTTGTCCTAATTTGTAAATCGCCTGCGCTCCATCAGCAGATAATAGCGACCCTCAGGCGTTGACCGATCACACTGGCTGTGACTTCCCAGAATCCTCCACCCACCTCTATTTTTTTTTTTGTTAAATGCTGGAACACCCACGCATCCAAAACCCGAAAACAACATGCTGATGATGCAAATGGTTTGGTTTCTGTAGAATATAAATGAGTGAAATAACCGGCTGCCTGTAAATCGGACTGGGTGTGTGTGTGTGCTTGTGTGTGCATGTGTGTGTGTGTGAATCTTACTGTAAATCTGTGATTCGTGTGTCTGCGTGAGGTGAGTCAATAGACATGTGATGATGTCATAGCTCGTTGACCTCATGCAGATGGTGAGTGCTCTAATGTAACCCAGGTTGTGGGGTCACCACGGTGCCACTAATGCATGTATGTGAGAATGTGTGTGTGTGTGTGTGTGTGTGTGTGGTAATGAGGTCGTTATTGATCGTCCAGAGTCCAGTTCAGATAGTTTGCATCACATCTTGACTGTGTTTCCTGATATTTAATTGGTCTAATTGTGAAAAATGTGAAAAATTCGGTAATTTTTTTTATACCCATAGTTATTATTTGTATTTGTCAATAAGAATTTTCACTGCCACACATTACATGTTAATTTTGTGCAATATAATATTTACATGTATATACAAGTTTATTCTATTTCTTACCTTTTTAATTATGTTGTTTATTTTTTACTATCATTATTGGTTTTTTTTTGTAATATTCTGTTCTTTGGCTGCTGTGGCAAACAAATGTCCCTGTTTTGTTTAAATTTTTGTTTTACGCTCTCGATAAATCAACAATTGTGAAACTTTCTTGGGTGGTTCATTGATCGAAGATGAATAAGGTAATCTTATAATAGTAATAATAATAATAATAATCATCACTTTCTTTATATGGCACCTATTAAAACAAGGTTACAAAGTGCTTTACATGCAACTTATAAAAAAGAAAGAGTTACAAAAAAGCAAGTCATTGGGTGGTAATCACAAATATAAAGAGAAGAATGTGAAGAGAAAGGCATCAACAAAATAAACAACATATTAAATTATTAAAATAGAAAATTAAACAGTAAGAACAATATAAATAATGGAAACATGAAGCAAACTCAACAACTACTATTTCACTGTTTCATGAAGGAACTTTTACCAGAATTATTGACAAAGTGCATTAGCTGATTTTTGCAGTATGGGGATGAAACTAAGTAGATTTACTCAACTACTTAAGTACAATTTTGAGTTACTTGTAATTTTATATATGATATACATTTTGTGCTACCACAAATCAACTACACTTATTTCTGAGAGCTTTGAGTCAAGAGTTACTTGTCAGATTCCATTTATTGACACAAAATATAATCTACAAATACATTTTTGATGTGATATTATAGATTCAAATGTAACTTTATTGAGCACAGTTGAAATTCACAAGCTACCCAGCAGGTAAAACCACCTTTACCAGCTGCAACATTTACATTATTCTGAATAACTTTAAGTATATTTTGAGGCTAATAGTTTGTATTTTACTTGAGTTAAAATGTAAATGAATGACTTTTTACTTGTCACAGACTTTTTACTTTATTCACACGTCCACCTGTTCGTAGCATGTACAGGTGTGCAAAGATCTTCTTCTCGTATAACTTCATAAAGACATGACACTTGTTTGCATGTTTTGTGGATATTTTTGCAACTAAGTCATGTCTACTTTTTCTTATGACAGAATAAAACCGACTCTTTCTTCATGTGTGCGTGTGCGCTCGTATTCGCTTCCTGTGTCCCACTAAGCCCGCTAAAGCCTAAGCTAAACACCTCGGCTGTGAAAGGTCGTTCCAGGGTCAGAGGAAATTGAAAATTCGTTTGCTAGCAAAACTCACACGCATCATCATCATACACTCACACACACACACACACACACACACACTCTTCTCTCCCCTGCCGACTGTCTCCACTTGGGCTAACTAAGGTGAGCGAGTGTGTGTGTGTGTGTGTGTGTGTGTGTGTGTGTGTGTGTGTGTGTGTGTTTAGGTAAAGTGTTAAAAGCTTAAACGGACATAGCCGAGGAATGTAAAGATAAGTCGTCTTTGCTTATACAAAGAAACACACACACAGTCGAGCCGCAGCCGCACAAAAGCGGTAATTACCTAACTTACACGCATAATGGTGTTAATGGGTTAAGCACCAAGAAATCTTTCTGTCCATGAATCTGGGATGGAAACACACTGAACGTCTGACACATTATACAAGAGTTCGTGACCCTGTAATGGACTAGATGAGGTCACTGAAAGCTTGTTCTCAGAAGGTTTGTTCCGTGTGTTTACGAACATAGCTGAGCTGGTATGAACCTCTGCTGAACTCTCCCATCACAATCTGTTCAATCAGAGTTACAGCAAGAGTTTGTGAATCAGCTTTGAATCAGAGTGGCTATTATCTAAATCATCAACTCCCCCACATGAGAGTTTTTCTTCCTCTACAGACTCTGAGATTTACTTCTGGATGGATGTGACTCGTTCAAAACACAGCTCTGTTCATTTCTGCTTAACTTGATGGGGAATCACTTTGGGGATCAAAACATTGAAATAAGCAGAGTGTAGCTTCAACTTATCTTATATTCTCAGCCCCAAAGTGTCAAATACAGCAGCCTGGTCAGTGGTCCTATGCTTCTAGGTTTGGCGCGCAAGCAAAGTCTAAAAAAATCAGTGTTTATATTTTGGCTACTTGTATTTTAGCCTGGAAAACCACAAAAGGGGAGCATTCAGGAGACATCAGGATCAGAAGTTCAAACCACCTCAGCAGGTTCCTCTCAACACAAAGGAGCCAGTTCTACTCTGAAGTCCTGCTGGATTTATAAGCTTCTTAACCTATTTTGGCATCTTGCATCCGCGGCCTCAGTCCTTCAGTCACTACTTTAAAAAGCTCATGAAGGTAGATCAACTGGTAAAATGAAAGCTTTGCTGGACAGTCTTGCACACCACCGTATTACTGATGATAGCACACCAATCTGGATAATGCCTAGTGAGCAAAATGCTAAGATACTTGAACTTGGGGCAGACAGTCACTCCCAAACGGGAGGATGTGATCCATAGTTTTCAGGCCAAAAAACTATGCCTCAGACTTGGAAGTGCTCCACATTCAATAACAAACCGCCCCTCGTGTGGCACATGAAGTCACGATCTGATGAGGATGGTATCATCTGCAAATAAACATTTCTGAGGTCAGCTGCGTCTTGAGATCCTATCCATGAAAATCACTGAATCATTAGTTCGGGAAAACCCTGGCGGAAGTCAGCATCCACTGAAAAGTTGCTTGACTTCCGACCAAATATTGACACAACCCTCGCACCGTTTATATAAGGAACGGATGACTCATACAAATGGCCAAGGTAGCTTAAACTCCCACTGTAACTTCTACAGTGACTAAAGACTGATCACCCTTTTTTATACAATCGACTAAAACATACTTAAGACTGGTTCTGGACTGGTGCTAGTGCTGGTTTGGACCGGGTTCAACCAAGCAACGTAGGAACAACTATGGTGGACTTTACTGACTCTTTATAAGTGTTGCTACTGGCTTTGCATGCCCACATTGGCATCAAACGGACCACTGTTGCTGAGGTTTGGGCTCCACAGTGAAAAACTTTTGTTTATTCTCCTGTGAATTGGCCTGGACACGCTACATTAGCTCTGGTTTTTAAAAATGGCGATTATAAGCGGTTTAAGTTAGTCTTTGGTAATGATAAATCCACCCCCAGCCCCTGACATAAACAGTTATTAGTTCTAGACCAGTAAAGTGTTGGTGCTTCTTTATAACCATTTTTTTTGACCAAGAGCAAATTCTTTAGGGGTTCAAATGCAATGAACTGGTTCCGGAGTAGGAACCGGCTTGACGAATCCTGGCAGAGGGCTTTGAGGTCATTGTTAGATCTTCCATCATGGAGACAAGTCTCTCTTAACGTCTGAGATGGTTTCATTTAAACTGTCTGAAGCCTAAAGAGGTCAAATTATCCAAAATTGGACAGCAAACAAACAAAAGACAACCAAAAATCAGCAAACATTGGACAAAAAAGGAAAAATGACCCCACAGTTAGGAACAATGGAACTTCTGAATTGTGTTTAAAGTAGTTAAATTAAGCTCCACTGCATCAGTAAAATGTTAGTTATGTTTCAAGGGCATTTTCCTCTGTGATTATGGTTTCTTTAATGCTGCCAGCGGTGTCTATTACATCATTGTCGTACCCATAATCACAGTCAAGAATTCCTGCTCGGGTATTAGTGATATAATACATGATCCTAACATTCAATCCAATGTAACCATGGATGACATGTGGTTTTTAAATGTTTGCTGGGAGGCTGAAACAACGTCTGACTGATGAGACAAAAAAAACCCAACCCTAATCTGTATTAACCCTGTCATACACTGATTTCTCTGAGTTATGGTACATTATGTAAAAACAAATACAAACTAATATTAAGAACGTGTCTTGTCAGCTTAAGTAAAACTGCAGCGCAAACAATAAAAAGACTTTGAGACGGAAGAGCTGCCAAGAAAACAGTCTGTCCATCGGTCCTTCCCATTCTTGTGAAGGTGATATCTCAAGAACGCACTGAGAGAATTTCTTCAAATTTGGTACAAACGTTCACATGGACTTGAGGATGAAGTGATTGAATTTTGGTGTCAAAAGGTCAAAGGTGAAGGTCATCATGATCTCATAGCGTCCCATTATCAAGAATGCATGAAGAGAATTTTTTCAAATTTGGTACAAATGTTGACTATGAGTCAACGATGGACTGATTTGAATTTGGTAATGATGATTCAAAGGTCAAGCTTACTGTGACCTCATAAAATGCATTTTGGGCCATACTCAAGGATTCATACATAAAATCTGACAGACAAATGTCTAATAGGATAAAATAATGAAGTAAAGACATCCGATATCCAAAGTTTAGATGTTAAATGCACAAAATGTTATGGTCATTACCTGGTGCTGCGCTAATTCTCATCATTTTTAAATGATCAAGCCATCTTTGCTCCAAAAATCAAAGATATCCCATTTACAGTGATATTAAATAGTCAACAGGAGCAAATCCTCACATCAAGTAAGTGGAACTGGAAAGTATTTAGCCACTCAAGCAGCATAGTTCTGTCATGGTTTGGAATTTTGGTTACTTCCTGTTTTATTTTGTAAGGTTCATCCTCATGTGTACAAATGTTCTTTCTTTCAAAAATTAACATATGTGTTAGATAAAAAGATATACAGTGCTATGATGCTCTCCATGGTGCTGATACTCACCTAAAGTTTATGTTTATGTAGCTCTGATTCCGACATTTGGAAAATTATGCGAGTTGAACGTTTGTTTGTTGGTCAGAACTTCAGTCCGAGGCCTACATTCAGACTTTTATCGTTAAACCCAAGTGAAACTGAAAGAGGTGCACCGTCACCAGGCAAATGTGTGGGGACTTGTTATATTGTGAGTTATTTACAACACCAAACAACCTTTATGAATGCAAATATAAATGCAAAGTGTATATTTTACCAGGGTGACTGGTTTCTTTATCGTCCTTTTCTCAAGGTTTAAGTTTCCTTTAGCATAATCTGTTTAGAAAAACATGCTCGTCTGTGTCTGAGTGTATGAATGTGGAGGATTGTACCTTTAGGCTGTTTTCCTGGAGGATTTACATACGTTACATAGAGTCTTTACTTTACAGTAATCCACGGGTCACTGGCATGTTTGTGAAGTTATTATTCCATATTATTATTTACATTAAAAGTCTGTTTTTGTCTGCTTGTCAGAAATGTACTCAGACTAAAGCTACTGTAAAACTCAAGTAATCGTCTATTTAATGTTTGTTTTTATAGCTCTGGCAATTGCGATTTTAACTTCATATTCATAAATATTCTTAAACTAAACTTGCAGCTTGAAATATGAAATGAAAGCGATTCTTTTTTGTGTGTTGTCGATGTGTTTTGTGGTCTAATTTTTCACTTTAATTGGTTTGTTTTTAGCATTTTGGAATTTAAGTTCAATTTGAGAGTTTTTACTGCTTTTTTTATGTTCTTCTTATAAATATACTTAAACTAAACTTACCGATTATTATTGATCTTGAACTTGACAATGACCCAGGACAGGAAGAGGGTTAAAAAAGTACCACAAAGACAGTTTCTAGTTTTGCTCTCTTCGATGATGACAAAAATATACTTTTGAAAATATTTTTTCTGCAGGAAAAAACAGAAAATGAACCACTTGGGAAGAACTTTGTGTGTTTGGTTTGTGACTGTGACAAAAAATAGATGCATCAGCAGTTGCTTCTAGAGGAATGTTCTTAAATTACAAGCCTAAAAAAAGAGAATAAAATCATATTTCATCTTTTCCTCTAAGTGCTTAGAGAAATGGAAATGTGAGCATCACACTGGGAAACTTCATCTCCTGAGGAGGATTGTGTATTATGATCAAGAAGCTATTAGCTGGAGTTGTGGTGAGACTATTTTCCTAAAAGTATGAAAGTTTGACCTCTGTTCGGCATCGTATCAGATTCACTAAACCGATCTGGTCTCACAGTTGAACTCTGCTGCTGCTGCTTCGAGCCCTCTAAACCTCTTAATAAGCTCTTATTTATTCACGACTCAGTGATCCTTAAAATGAGATCAAGAATTAAAGAGGTCGTGGCCAAAAAAATCTGTTGGGTCACGATCAAAAACTGAGCCTCAGACAGCCATGACTGACTCATCTGAACCTTTCTGTCATGTCAGCACATCATTTATGAGATATGAGTGTGTGTTCACCAGAGCTGTAATTCTCGTGCACAACAATAAACTTTCACAAGAGACGGAAGAACAGAACGTGCAGACCTTTGACTCAAACCATGTAGAAAGTCAAAACAATGCTCTCTTTCTGTTTTCTCTTCTCTCGTCCTCTCTTTCTGGCCGGCTGCCATGAGTCTCTCCTCCTCTAGGCGGCAGCATTGAGCCGCCATCAGAGACGCTGAGAAGAAGAGAAGGAAAGAGAGAAAGAGGGAGTGAAGACCTGGAAGATCTGGAGTGAAACACCTCTGAGACGTGATCCTCTGTCTGTGCTGAACGAGGGAATAAAAGAAGAAAAGACAGAAAGAAGAAGGAGCAGAGGGGGGATTGGAGGGAAGAGGAGATGGAGAAGAGGCAAAAGTGAAAAGATGATAAACTGAGAAAGAATTTGACTTAAAAGTCATGAAACAAACTGCAGAAACTTAAATTCATGCTTTTCTGAATGGAGTTCTGCAGGTGTGTCGGTGTGAGCCGGGGTCAGGGTCTCCTCTCTGTTACAGTCATGATCACAGTCACATGATCTAATTAAAGCCAGTCATTTTCTTTGGAATGGCGTCGGAGCAGCCGCAGCTTGCCGAGAACAGCCCAGCACCTGCATCCCATCCGTGTTCTGAGAAAAACTGGGAAGTCATGACGAGTCGTGGAGTCGAACCCGTGACCTTCGGGTCAGGCGGTTCAGCTTGCGGGTCATGTTTGAGTCAGGGGAGAGAGACTGGTGATGAACCCACTGAAGAGTCCTACTTTTATCTTTCAGTCTGACCTCTGATTTGGAACTTTTAACCTGCTGAGGAAGTTTCAGTTTTCAGATGTTTGAGTTGAAGTTTTTAAAATCTGAAGAATCTTAAGTGTGTTTTTAGATCCAAGCAGCATTTGTCTGGATTTTATAAGAACTGCAGTAAACACTGAGGACATTTCTCATTAACTTGTGTCTGAAACAGCGTTCAGTGAAAGTAAAGAAGATTGTGTGTTCAGATATTACTTTGGTACAAATGAAAGTCCCCTAAACACCCGTAAAAAACTGATTAAATGTACTTAAGTGTCAAAAGTAGCAGTAAAAGTACTTTATACACATATTTTCATGTGTGTTCACTATAAGTCGACCGGTTATAGGAACCAATATTCAGCATTTTTCTGATTATTCTTCAGTTTTGACAAAAATCGGATCACACATAAAAGCAATTTACTTAACAATGTTCTACTTTTGCTCTAAAGCAGCATAAAATCTGCGTAAAAATAAAATAAATGTAACTAGTAACTTAAGTACTGAAGTAAAAACTACAATATTTTCCTCCGCAGTTTAGTGGAAGTATAAAGTTGCAAATAATAAAAAAAGAAAATTAAAATACTCAATACCTCAAAATTGTACATAAGTAAAGTACTTGAGTAAATGTACTTAGTTACATTTCATTACTGCTAAATCAGGGAAGATGAACAGGAGATTTATGCTCATGAAAACACAGAACTGCTTGAATAAAGAGGCTGTCAGAGGTCATGTGATGAGGAGAGGATGCAATAATGTAAAGGTGAGTGAAAAATTCCTCTGAAAAAAAAGGGAAAATAAACAAATAAACACCTAATGAAGAAGGACAGAGTCAAAAAGAACAAGAACAATGTCAGAACAATCTGAACAATGTGTCTGTGTGAAGAGAATAAAGTGATAATCCGTAAATCAAATCACGTTCACACTGTTGGAACAACATTCCCTCTCATTCAGACAGATCTCAGCCTTTTGCCACGGACTCATTTTGGGACTAAATGATGTCAGATTGGGGACCCGAGGTCCGTGCCTTGTGTCCCATGATCCACCGGGAACGCGGACGTGAGAAGACATGAATATTGAGCAGGAGGAGCAGAGTTTTAACTGGAAACACGCGCCAGGCTCCGTGCGTAAAGGCGCGTCTTGAATCTTTGGCACCGTCTTCACTTTCTAACTAACTACAGTTAAATGTGTGATTGATTTGCAGTCTGACGCCTCGACTAGAGGACAGAAACATAGTTCCATCAGTCCTGGAGTGTGCGCAGCGCTGCTCCAGCCTGCAGGTGATTAGCTGAGCAGAGCGCACGTCCCGCACGGAGACACAAGCCGGGAACGCAACTGCAAGCTCCGCTTCTCTTTCACTGGCGCGCTGCCAGCTGCAGCACGCTCCGAGCCTCCTCTCCTCTTGCGCCGCTTGCCGCTCACTTTACACCACCCCTCCTTCTGAGAGGAGAGCGGAGGAAGAGGAGGGGAAAGAGGAGGGAGGGAGGGAGAGAGGGGAGGGGGGTCCTCCAGGAGTTGAAAGAGGTGGAGCAGAGGGGGAGGGATGGAGGGAAGGGAAGGGGAGGGGAGTCTCTCTCGCTCTGTAGCCCGGCGCTGGAGTGAGGGAGGTGGGGTGGGGTAGGAGGGGGGCGACGGGAGCCCTTGGCCGCCTATTCGCCTTCCAGTTGCCTCCGCACTATATAAACACTCATTGGTGCCTCTGGCTTGACGCACACACGCACACGCACACACACACACACACACACTGAGGGTGACTTGTATAGGCAGCCAGAGAGAGAGAGAGAGAGAGAGAGAGAGAGAGAGAGAGAGAGAGAGAGAGAGAGAGAGGAGCGCTCTCAGAAACAGAAAGGTACACAGAGAAGAGAGTGGACGACAGAAAGTAAGAGAAGCAGAAGGAGGACGGTAGCTCCTGAGCATCTCCTGCGCACCTTTTCACTCACGGATCTTAAAAAGTCTGCACTCTGCTTTACCTTCCTCGTGCTTGTTTCCAGACAGAGATTAAAACTTTTTTAGGGGGTAAAGAGGCTCTTTTTCTTTTTCTTTTTTTAGAAAAAGAACATTTTTTGAGGAGAGAGACGCGATTCCTGGAAGACTTTTCCTTCATTTTTCCCCCCCAAACCAAGTCTTTCCATCCCTCGAGAAGTTTTAAAAAAGTTAAAGCCCTCGTTAGTTCCAGGACTCGGCTTCACTTTTTCCACGTGTCCCACGCTGTCCCCCAGCTTTTGACATAAACGTGTCACCTTGAGAGATTTTTTTTTTGTTGAAAGAAAAAGAAAAAAACCCTTCATTTTTAAAGTCACTGACCCACAAACGAGACCAAAAATGAGATTTCAAACATCAGGACAGTCCCCAGCCTCGTGTGATTGTTGTCCTCAGTGCTTAAATCATTAAAACAAAAGTGAGTTTTAATGGTTTGATTTTTTTCCACTTTACGCGCTGAGGTGTGACACAGACAGAGACGGGGAGCCTGGCAGCGCTGCTCACCTGTAGCATCTCCTCCGCTCAGCCGACACTTTTGATTTGCACTTTTTTTTTGTTTTTACGCACAGAAACGCCACTTTTGTGACCATTTGAAGAGGAGAGAGATTCAGTGTGTCTGAAAGCAAAGCTCCCCTCACAGAGTTCATTCATTCTGACAAACACAACCGCCTGTTGTCACTTGCAGAGGGCTTTTGGAGTGCGTAAAGGAGCGCTGCGCTTTTACGCAAAAAAAAAAAAAAAACCTTCCAAAAACTTGGATCGAGATTTACACATTTTTCCACCAAAGTCTAAAAAAGCTTCAGCGCAGCTTTTTTTTTTGAGACTCGTCCAGAGCTCCAGAGAGACCGACGGGCTCTCCATCATCATGCTGTTCGACAGTTTCGACCTCGTCTCGGCTCTGGCCACCCTGGCCGCCTGCCTGGTGTCCATGGCGCTGCTCCTCGCCGTGTCCCAGCAGCTGTGGCAGCTCCGGTGGACGGCGACGCGGGATAAAAACTGCAAGCTCCCCATGCCCAAAGGATCCATGGGCTTCCCTTTCATCGGCGAGACCTGCCACTGGCTTCTGCAGGTAAGCGCGCCCTCGGGGCGGGGAGGGGGGCAGACACGGCGTCTGGGTCAGCGCGGGTCCCGGTGTCCGCGGGGACGGAGCGGGACTCTGATACAAACAGTCTGATCTTTACTTTCTTTGATTCTTTTAGACTTTCATACGTCTTTTTTTGTTGCATTTTGAAGTTTCATTCATTAGATTTCTACACGTTCTCGCTGCAGTGCGCTCCTGTAACGGATCTATTCCTGGAGCGTGGAGTCACTGATGAGTTAGTCAGCACCGGGACACTGAGCTTATCTTGATATCGAGAGTTTTAATCGCTACTATTGCACTTTTTACACACTTTGTGGTGCTCTTTTTTTAATATGTGAACGCAATTTAGTGCATTTTCCACCAGATTTATTACTTTTCTCACCACTTTTATCAGTGTTGGCTCCACGTTTCATGACGCCGAGTGTTGAATCTGCTCATCAAGTCTCACCAGAGTTTGATTAATCGCGATCTTCCTGTAAATTGTGTGTCTTTGAGTCAATTTGAGCCGGTTCATCCTCCTCCTGCGCGCCCGTGTCCGCGCACAGCCACACACACACACACACACGAGACTTTTCGCTTCACTTTTGATTAGTTTAAAAGCCTGTAATCAATCCCTCGCTCCACTGTGGCTCCATCGGGCGATCGGATCAGTGTTTATTTCATTATCATCTCAGACGGGAGCGCGTCGGGTCAGCCGGCTGCGGCGCGACTTTCCCTGCAGTCAGGCTGATAGGATATCGCTCATATCTGATGTGGAGGCTATCAGTCAAATGCAGGAGTGATTGTGAAGTCTTCTTTCTTTAAGACTTTAAACACTGAACTTTAATTTGAGTGTGCAGACATGACAAGAATGTGCTGATTACTCGGGAAGGTGAAGGAGGGGAGAGAAAGTTTCGTGCGTAAAAGGGTGAAGGGTGAAGGTGAGGGTAAAGTGCGCACCCCTTCTTTTTTTTCTCTCTCCCTCTCCTGCTGCTTCGCTCCCTGCGGACTCATCCTTGGCTGCATCCGAGGAAAGTTTCCCAGCATGCTGCATGTTTCTGAATCATTACAAGCGGATTGACAGGCGGTGTAAAGCTGCAGGGGGAAAAAAAGGAAAACCCCCTGAGAGGGATGGTGATCATTTACAGGAGAGTTTGCTCCAAAAGTTGAGGATCTAACGTGTAATTGTCTCCTCATCAGTCAGGAAAAGTCAAACAAGTGTGCAGAAGGGACGATTAATCTTTATTGATTTAAAGATGGGAGCTGAGATTCTGGTATTTGGACCCCACCGGGCTCCACACGAGTCCCGCCGCTAAGCAGCGCTTGTCAGCGCGCACTGATGGCTCCCAGGAGCGCCTCCGACAGGGAGGGTGGAGGAGGTGGAGGAGGAGGTGGTGGAGGGGGTGGCAGATTAAAAAAAAAAAGAGAGACAGAGCTGGAGGAGAGAAAGAGAAAAAAACGGGAGAAAAAAGGTCTGTACGCGCGGAGGCACGGGGCTTGAACTCGCGGTGCTCCTCTCCGTTACAATCTGACACCGAGCGAGACGCGTTCCCGGAATGCGAGCGAGGAGCACGGCCAAGTTTCTGGAGGGAGGCGGGGGTGGAGGGGAGTGGAGGAGGTGGAGGAGGGGGGTGTGTGTGTCAGTCAGATAGAGGGAATGAAAGGCTGAGAGTGTCTCCACGAGAGCGGTTTTTATGACCTGATCTGAATGAAAACGCCTCAGAAACGTTGTCTGACAGAGAGACGCAGGATCAGCCGGAGGAGATGCAGATCTGATGGGAGCTCGCTGCCCAGATGCTGCTTCATGTCTCAGCTCCCAGTCTGATGCCTGACTGCGCCTGCAGACGAGGTGTCAGAGAGGAGAGAGAGAGAGAGAGATGATGATGTTTTGGTTTTCTTTTGCACCAAATAGTCTTGATTAAGAGTGTCAGAGTAAAACCAACATGGCTGCAGACGGAACACGGCGTTTGTTTCACGTCATGACATCAAACACAGCCCCTGAAGTGGGGCGTTAAAGAGCAACTCCACCAGATTTTACCACACTGAGGTGTGTTTAAAGGTCTGCACAGGTGAAAAGGGTTAGGTAGGTTAGCTAGTAGGTTAAAGCAAGTGATGTCACTGAGTGGCCCAGTTGCATCGTGGGTAATGCAAGGGCAGCCTTTAAAAAGCAGCCTACTGTTTTAGATTTGCTCTCTGATACAGCAGAACCAAAGATATCAGCTGTTTTATTCCAAGTATTCTACTTCCTTTCCAGAACACAGTGCCTACATTACCCAGAATGCAACTGGCTGTGTTATCCTTTGAGGCGTTTTTGAGTCGAGATCTCGTTTACGAAACTAAAGGCTGTTCTATTAAATGGGTCGACACAGTTGTTAATGAAATTGTGGTTTGATTTGATACCTAAACGCACAATGAACTGATTTTCTCGCAACGTTAGATCAGCGGATTGAAGCTGTGAACACAACTTTGATGTTTTTAAGTTGATGTGGCGCTCTTGTTACCAAACAGTCGTTTATTTGAATAGACTTGCACCATGCACAGGGCAAGTTTCTGGCACACATTCATACGCTGACGGCAGAGGCTGCGATGCAACACATTCTAATTTGGGGGAGTAATTTGCAGGTTGGAGACACTTTGACATGCAGCTAGAGCCGGGATTGAACCATCAACCTTCTTGATTATAGGAAAGGACCTGCTCTACCTCCTGAGGCACCGCCGCCCCCAAATCAAGCAAATATGAAGTAACACCATCTTTATTTAGAGTCGTGTTTCTCTCTCTTTTTGCTCCATTTTTGGTCTCCACCACCAAATCCTGAAGGAGTGAGTTAAATCGATGCTATGAGATCGGCAAAACTGAGCGAAGTCGTCGCTAGGGAGCTAAATAATGATGTGAAACTCATTACAGCTGCTTTAGCGAAAGATTATAATCTTTGCTCCTTTGTTTAAAAGTATCTAAACACTGAGTTGTAGATCGTGTGCAAACAAAAGACAGATTTGTTGTAGTAGAACTTCAGTTTCTGAGTAGTGAAACTGCCAAAAAATACCTTTTTCATGCATCTTGAACATGTTCAAGCTTCTTTAGTTTCTTTTTCTTTACTCCCTTGTTCTCGCACTCCGTCTCCTCTTCCAGATTTCCTACATAAACACTCTTTCTGTTTAAATGTGAGTTTATATACATACGGTATATATTTTTAACTACACACACACACACACACACACACACACACACACACACACACGAGCAGCAGCAGAAGCACATTTTTGTGACGGATCCATTTTAAAGCGATCCGCAGTTAGGAATAGTTTTATGGTCACTCTGCCAGAGACCTGTCTGCTCTCATTAGGAGCCAGAGCTTTGTGAAGGGCCGGTGCCAAGCAGGAGCATTACTACCACACACACACACACACACACACACACACACACACGGATGTAAACACACAATAGTTATGTTTCCATAGAGGTGCATGGACGTCCACATGCAACATTTAACTGTACGTTCATTTAAATGTTTGATTTATGAAACACGAGCATGAATCCAAATTGTTCGTTATGCTTAAACATCAACTCGTACCACATTTTTAATAAACTTTACCGAAGAGTGATGTCGCTGCTTTTACAAGAAATTTTTATTTTTTTGATAAAATAAGTTTGGTTAAATCTGTTTTTTGGGGGTTAAAACATACGTATTAAAAGTTACGTATGCAAAGTTTGCAGCTGTTCAGACCAGAAAATTAATGTAACTCAGTACATTTACTCAAGTACTTTAAGTAAGAACAACTTTAAGGTAGGCTACTTGTACGTTATTTGTTTTTTGCTACTTTATTCTTCCACTCCACGACATGTTGGAGGCAAACATTCGACTTTTTACTCGACTACATGTATCCAATAACTTAAGTTACTAGTTACTTTGCAGATTACTGATTACAATCTGCATCAGAGTCAAAGTAAATACTTTTATATACAATTGGATTATCAGAAAAATGCTAAATGTCGGATCTGATAATTGGTCGATCCAGAGTATAAAACCTACACAATGATGGAATGTAACGAGTAGAAGTACATTTACTCAAGTACTTTGCATAAAATACAGTTTTGAGGAACTTTACTTGAGTGTTCCCATTTTCTGTTGCTTATACTTCCACTACGATAGAATCAGATATTGTACTTTGTACTCTACTACATTTATTTTTCATAACTTTAGTTACATGTCGAATCAAATTTAGTTTATCAGCAAACAGATTAAAAAAATATTAATAACCATATCAGATACTTTGAGACTTTTACTCAAAGATTACTAATACAGTTGACTTTTACTTTCAACAATGTCGTATTCGATCACAATATCTTTACTTTCAGCAAAGAGACACAAAATGGCGTCAGTTCATTCCTGATTTTCCTGAAACTTCAAGATGAAGATTTGTCCGATTTGAAGTTAAACTCAAACATCCGACATCTGAAACTTCCTCAGCAGCAGAAAACCTACAAATCGGAGGTCAGGCCAAAAGAATAAAGTGGTTTCTAAGAAGAAAACATTCACATTTAACGTAATATACAGAATTTTGTTCAACAACGTACAAAGTTTAATGTCTGGATTTCATGCAGTTACCGTCTGCTGCCACTTGGGGTCACCAACGTGCAAAGTTCCCGGATGTGGTTTCTAATTAATTGATGGTTGAATATGGAATAAAAAACAATCTTGCACTAGTAGTGACACTAATAAAGGTAGCTAATGGAGTGTCCTAAGGATTCTGGGTAATGGAGTTACTCTCTTCCCGCTGCAGCGTCAAATTACGATATCGACACACGGACTCGTATTCTGGACACAACTTCTCCTGAGCCGGTCCTGATACTTCTCTCTCTGTCACACACACACACACACACACACACACACACACACACACACACACACACACACACACACATGCGGTGCAGACAGGCTGGACTGAATCTGGGTCAGACCAGAGGAAATGAACACATGGCACTGAGACTCAGACTGTACTGTGTGTTTGTGCGATTTAAGTTTGTGAATGAGCCCGAGCCAGACACACACACACACACACACACACACACACACACACACACACACACACACACTGCAGATTTCTATGCAGAGGATGCAACATGTCATCAGTGATCGTTTCCTCTTCTTATAATCAGTCACATTTCGCCTTCAGCAGTTTGGACAAATGTTAACTTCATCTCACACACACACACACACACACACACACACACACACACACACACACACACATATATACTGTACACACACACACACACACACACACACACACACACACTAATGCGTTGTCCCTGTGTCTGCCAGCCTGTCTCTTGTCTCTGTCTGTCTGCAGTGATGAAGTGTAAATGACGGTGGGCAGAGTAATAACAGTCCTGCAGAGCAAACACTCTCTCATCTCACACAGTGATGACAGCTCCCTCTCTCCCTCCCTCTCTCTACCTCCCTCTCTTCTTCTTCTTCTTCCTCTTCTTCTTCTCCTTCTTCTTCTACAACACCTGTCCCGTCCTGTCGTCTCCGGCTCTCTCTGGCAGCACAGACAAACCAAAGTCCTTAATATCGAACAGGCTGTGTTTTAACGGGTGAACTCGTCCTTTACTCATGGTGCCTTCAAGGGCAGTCGTCTTTATGAGAACAGTTCATTTGGATGAGCGTATAATCCTGTTTTCACAACTTTGCTAGTGGGAAATCTCTGAGAGCTCCAATCGCGGATGTTTACATCAGCGTTTGATATTACGTAGGAAAATTCTTCTCAGGACTGATGACGCCACTCAAAGATGCAACATGTAACATTTCCTCGTCTAAATGTCTATAAATGTCTCGACCTTTCTTATATATGTTGTCGACTTGAGCACCTACATTATACCAAATGTTTCCAACAATGTTCAAACCCAGAGAATCTGTAATTGTGTATTTCGTTTGGTCGCCTGTCGCTATGACTCTTAGGAAAACATCAGCTTATACGTCAGAGCGTGAGGAAGGAAGTTAGTGACAAAAGACAACAACTCCCACGATGCCACTCTACTTCACGCCTTTGTTTTGTTTTGGTTGAGAGACATCTAGCGGCAGAAACACGTCCTGAGTGTTTACAGCAGATTATTTTGGGTGTTCAGCTCGACATCAGCGCCACAAGTCGCATCTGAAGGCAGCGTTTTATTCTGGCAGTCAGAATGCAGTTGTGTTGTAACGCGTGTAACATTTCTCTGTTTGTTGGCGGCGTCACAGCTGATTTACTTTATGTCTCAATCAGCTGTTTGGCGCTCGCTCACTTTGTATGTTTTGGCATAAACTTCACTTTCGTTATCCTGGATATGAAAACTTGACGGTGTCAAACGGAGGTCGGAGTCATACGGGAACGCTGATACTTTATCAAGAATGACTTTCAGCCTTGGCGATAAACCCCTCTTCTTCTTCTTCTTCTTCTTCTTCTTCTTCCAGCTGAAATCTCCGAGACAAAGTGCCGATTCAACCAGGAAAACAGACGACTGGTTGTTCTCTTGGTCGACATAAACGTGATCCAGTCCCTTCGAATATGAGAAAATGCAACAAACGCAGCAGGAAATATTAATAAATCCTTTATTAAAGTGGCTAAATCGTTAAAAAAGCCAACATGAGTCGACCGCTGCGTCTTCGTCGGGGCTCAAAATAAACAGATTTGACCATTTTGAATAATGAAATGTTTTGTTTTAACGGTCGCAGCTTCGAATGACGCGACTGGAAAAGATCTGAATCCTAAACCTCCTTTTTACGACGATCGTAAAAGAAAAATCATCATGACCGAATCGTGGTCGGTTTTCCAGCCCGACTCGAACATGTGGAGATCTTTGTTTTCTAGGCGGATTGTTCCTTTAACCAGCTCAGACAGAGCCGGGATTGTGAGGCCCGGTGGCTTCATCTGTACCGAGGTTCCATTACTGCGGTCCAGCTCGCTGTGTGCTGCATAGCTGCGGTTACACAGTCCTGACGCACACACACACACACACACACACACACACACACACACACACACACACACGGTAAATGGAAATACTATGAGTGTATGAGCACATATATGTAAGCTACACACACACACACAGACACACACAGACACACACACACACACACAGCGCACGTGCACAGAAGTGTGTGAGCTCAGTCCGATCATATTACAAATGATTTAACTCTTTCTTTCTTCATTTCTTTCTTTCTTGTCGAGTGTGTGTGTGTGTGTGTGTGTGTGTGTGCATATGTGTGTGTGTGTGTGTTTGTGTGTGTGTGTAACGGTGTTAACATTCAAGGCAGGACCCTTGAACCTCCGAGGACTCGTCTTCTCACACCCCTCCAAACCTTTAATCCAAGCACATCTCGTCTGAACATCGTTCGGATGTTTTGTGTCTTTTTCTTTTCATTCGTCGATCAATAAAGAATATTTCGACGTGTTTCTGTGACTTTTCCTCCTATAAGACGTGTTTTTTGACCTTTTACGTCTCTTGCATTTTCGCGTGAACGTTGCATCGTTCCTGTATCGCCGTTTCTTCCGTCGTCGTAGTTTTCTTTAAAAAAATCATGTCTTCTTTCTTTCCACTGACTCCTCCATCCCTTCATCAGCCTCCGCCTTCATCTCCCTCCATGTTTTCATCTCCCTCCACTCAGAAAATTGTTGCTAAAGGACAAATCGGTCGCTTTAACTCGATACAATCTCAAAAAGAAACCCGGCAACAAATCAAAAAAACCTGTTCTTGGTAAAAGTATCGCTCCACAACTCGCTTTTTATCTTCCTCTGTTCTCCATCTGTCCATCCATCCCTACCTTCCTCCTCCTCCTCCTCCTCCTCCTCCTCTTGTTCAGATTAGCAGGAGGTGCTGGCAGCGCTCTCCCTTGCCCCTTCTTTCACCCCGAGAACACACTGCTCCCTCCTCCAGCCCTGTTGTCCTGGGCCGAGTATAGAGCACAGCGCTAAGCCCTTCTTTCTCAATGAGTGTGTGTGTGTGTGTGTGTGAAACCCAGATCCCATTTTCTTTTTCTTTGACCACTAACAAACTCTGCATGTGTGTGTAAACGCTAAAAGGACAACGGCAGATTTAATCGTTTTTATCCCACTGACAACAAATCAGTCCATTCAAACTTTCAGTTTTAAAAGAAGGTGAATTTATTCCCTTAAAAACCCGGTCAGGTGGAGTAAACAGAGTGTTTTTTGGGGGTTTTACCAGTTTTAAACTTTGTATACACGCGTAAACGCTCAACGGATGACGCCGTAATCACTCTTTTCTTATCCCATCATCAAGAAATGTCATAAAAAGACCAAACTGAGCTGTTATTCTGTCCCCTAACGCACCGATCGCGAAGCTGTTCGCTTTAATGTCTACTTTCTTTTTATAAAAAAGGCTCGGTAACATCCAAAAACACCTGACGATTGTAGTTTTTAGCAAATGTTAGTCAAGTTACAGTAAAACGTGTTTGTTGGGGACTATTTCATGCAGCGGATGAACACACATTTGGTGTTTTTGTACATTTTTACAGCTGCTTCCATCTTTCTTTTTCTTCTGTTTATTCTTATTTTAAGAAATGTCCTAAAAAGACCAAAGCGAACGTCGCGTCACTCCGTTTCTTCGCCTCTTTGCCCAACACTTAAAACACAGCTGTCCTGAACCTGTTCACTCAAACAAAGCTCCGTATTTTCCTTAACATCTTGGGCGTTGTAGTTTTTATGAAACGTTGCTCAAACTGGAGGAAATCCCACGTTTGTCGGGGGACTATTTCCAGCGGCGGATGAATCCACGTTTGCTAATTTTGTGTGTATTTACAGCAAACTTGTTATAAGAAACAACATCCAGATCTCTACGTGAGTTTACGGAGCTCCACACTGTGTTTCTGTATTCAGTTGTAGTTCAGTGTGTGTGTGTGTGTGTGTGTGTGTGTGTGTGTGTGTCAGGGTATTAGCTGGGGTCCCGGGGTGAGTGCTTAGAGAGTTTTGAACAACCGTAATCTCCCTCCCTATAATGTCCCCGGGTCAGGGGCCAACCCCTCTCTCTCTCCCGCTCCCTCTCTCCCTCCCTCCACCATTCTCCTGGTTTCTTGGCTGAACTATCCGAAGCCCTTCTCCGTTAATCCGTCCCTTTTGAAAAACGAGCACCCTTCGCCATCTCCCCGCCTCCTCCGCCACGCTCGGCGCTCGCTTTCTCTTGCCCCGCTTTCTGGCGCTCACCTCTTTCACACTTTTTTTCTTTCCCTCCTCCGCCTTCATTCTTTATCTCTTCTTCTCTTTTCTCTCTCTCTCCTCCCGTCTTTTTCCCTTTTCCCTTTCTCTCATCCCGCTTTTCTTATTCCCTTCCCCGTTTTTTTCTCTCCCCCTTTTCTCTGTCTCTCTGATGTGGTGGCGTGACCGCAAAGGGACGGGGTTCATTGTCGAGTCGAGGACCTATCGTACCATTCAGACACACACACATATTAAAACTCACACACTGGTTCCTTGGTATCTCTGGCACCGGCTGAATGATTGACGGCTGAAAAGAAAGAAGGAATTCCCTCACAGCCTTTGACCTCGTTTCCTCCCTCTCGTCCTTCTCCGGTGCCGCTGCTGCTCTCTCGCTCCTTATGTTCAACCTTTATCTCAGTTACAGTCTCAGTTTATCACATATATTTGCCTTTTTTCCGAGAAAGTCGGTCAAAGTCGAGCACGTGGACGCGATCGAGACGTTCTTTCGTCGAAGCACGTTGAGTTTCTGTTGTGTGTACTTGAACTTGAGAATAACTTCAGCGCCTGCAGTGAGAGGAAAGTAATCTGCATCTTTGCACAAGCGCTTGATCGATTTGGTTTGTGTGTTTTTAGGGTTCCAGTAAATATGGAGGGCGAGTTAACTAATGTCTGATGTTACTGAAAGTCCATTTATGGCCCAAAAGACGACTGCGGTTGAATCTGCAGGGCGACATCTTTGACGGGTTTTCAGACGAATTCTCGTTCAAAATAAAACAGAAATAAAATCAAATTGACGCCAATGACTTGCAGAAACGATCGCTCTGAAATTGTAAAAATGGGAGATCTGGGTTAGAAGATTTAATTTATTTTAAAAAGAAGAATTTAAACGATGGCGCCCGAGGTGGGACGAGGCTCGATTTTTGACCTGCAAGACATTTTTTAGCTGATTTAAAAAGTATACATAATTTGGTTTAATGTTGTTAATTTTTTGTGAGGTTCGTTTTTATAATCTGACACAATCTGGTCAATTAAGGGAAGTTGGGATCTCAAATACTGTTTTGTTGCTTTGGGATTGTAGGATGGGTCGGGCAGCCAGTCTTGTCGGGCTGGGGATGAAACTCGAAGGGTGTTTTGGTTTTAGCTCATGGACCAGCGTTAAGTTTTATTTCTTATAAGAAGAAGGGAATATTTTCGGGAACACGTCATGCATGAACAAGCTTTCAGGCTCGTCGATGCGTACGTACAACGTATGAAGGAGTTTAACAACGACGACACAAAATAAAATCCAAACTTATTCCCTTTCATCACCTAATCTATCTATCTCAGAAAATGACACTTCATCGTCTGCTTAGTTGCTGTCGTTCACTTCCTGCTTCTGTTTTCCCATCAGCCTCTGCTTCTCCCTCTGAGCAGTCACCCTAATATTTCTCTTTTATAACTGCAGCTCTCTCTCTCACACACACACTCGCTGTCCCCCTCGCTCGCCCCGTGTGTGTGTGTGTGTGTGTGTGTGTGTGTGTGTGCTGGTGGAGCGGCGGCGTTGATCTGAGTAAACATAATTAGCTGTGTTTTTTTGTCTTGCCCTAATAAAAGAGTCATTTGTTGGACATTTCCACTGCGCTACAAAGAGGACATTTATAAGCCCGGGCCCAGGTTCGCCCCCAGGCCAACCCCAACAGAACAGACGGGGGTATTTTTAGCACGGCCCGCCGCTCGCTAGCTAGCTCTGCTCGGACGGTGTGTGTGTGTGTGTGTGTGTGTGTGTGTGTGAGGAGTGTGTGTTTGTAGAGAGAGAGAAAGAGAGAGAGAGTGAGGGAGATTTTAAAAGATTTTCTGTGATCACGGTGGCATTTGTCAGAAATCTCGAGTGAATATGAGTGTGCATCGAAAGGGTTTGTGTGTGTGTGTGTGTGTGTGTGTGTGTGTGTGTTTGGATGGCGTGTGTGGAAAATCCTCCTCCTCCTCCTCCTCCTCCTCCTCCTCCTCCTCGTCCTCCTCATCCTTCTCCTCCTCCTCCTCGTCCTCCTCCTCCTTCTCCTCCTCCTTCTCCTCCTCCTCCTCCTCGTCCTCCTCCTCCTTCTCCTCCTCCTCCTCCTCCTCCTTCTCCTCCTCCTCGTCCTTCTCCTCCTCCTTCTCCTCCTCCTCCTCCTCGTCTTTCTCCTCCTCCTCGCTCCCTCCTTTATTGTGCTTCTTGTAAAATATCTGATAAATCTGCGTTCAAAAAATATAAAAAGGGAGTCTGTGGAAGCTGACATCGCCGCCGGCTACAAGACCGGCACACACACACAAACGCACACGTGAAGATGAAACCACTCTACTTCAGGAAAACTTAATTTGGTGTGTGCACGACCTTTAACCCCGACATGACTTCTATCTCTGACCTTTTACATCGGACGACGCCTCAGGGTCACGTTTGAACCGACAGTCGCGGTTCTCGACCCGCAACGCCGCCGGGTTCATCTCTACCTGAGCGTGAACGGAGAGTTTTGGGTCGACACGGACACACAAGTTGAGGAAGTCGGGACAAAGGTCGTCGTGTGCCGTCGTCACAAACCAAACGGCAAAGACGTGGAGGAAGTACGAAGCTACGAATCTTTGATGAAAGTTGGAGACTCTGAGGTTAAACTGAGGGTATCGCTGAACATTGAGATCCCTGATTGTAAACTCAGAGGAAACTCACCGTAAAAACACTTAAAAGAATATTTAAACCTTAAGTTTAACGGAGACTGTCGCTGACGTTACAGCTGAGGGAGGAAACATCCCAAACACGCTCTTTAATTCAGCTGTAATGTCACCTAACGACTCCCTGATATCTACTCATACCTGCACTTCTGATACCTGAGCACATTTAACATAACGTTCTTTAAGATTGTCTCACCACCTGCTTCACAAACAGCAGCGTTACGTTCCCGTGAGGCTCAGAAACGCTCAGATTTTTCCGGGGTCGCTCACGTTTACAGCCGTGCACACATGATGTTTTTGTGCCTCCTCAGCCGGCTCGCGCTCCCTCTGAGTTGCCTGGTAACACATCCACAAGAAGAAGAAGAAGAAGAAAGAAGAAAAGCTCTTAAACTTTATGCCCGCCATCATTAAGAGAAACCTCTTTACGGTTTTCAGCTCACATCAGAGTTTGTTGCCTGTGACCTCGGCGGTTAGGATCAGCCGTAATGTTGTGGCAGCAATTTTGGTTTCGTGGGTTTTTTTTTTCTTTTTCTTTTCTCTTTTTTTTTTTTTTCTCGGTGAAACTGAGCGAGTGTTTACGGTGACGGCTCCTCCGCTTCACTGCAGTTTGGAGGGAAAGTGTGTGTTCAGCGTGCGCAATCAGTGTGAAGCCGTGACGCCTGCGTCTCCTCGGCGACGTCTGTGACTCTCTCTGTGTGTGTGTGTGTGTGTGTGTTGTGATCCCGGCGTGTGCGGTTATGTACGTGTTCTCCTGCAAGAGAAGTGTGGCGTCATTACATCACAACTTTTCCATGCTTTCGCTCAGTGTGTGTGTGTGTGTTTTGCCAGATTCGGGAGGGGGGGAGGGGGTGTACACTTCTCACCTTTTATGCTAAATGTCATCCAGACCACACCCCTGGCACGCACGCACACACACACACACACACACACACACACACACACACACACACACACACACACTCGTTTATTTTAGTGTAACTTTTGTGTGAGACAGATGAAAACCTTCAGGGGATCCTGCCAAAAAAGTGTGTGTGTGTGAAAAGAAAATAGAGAGAAATGGAAAAGAGAAAATGTAAGAGGAGACACACACATAATGCACGTAGCCGCTAACACACACACACACACACACACACACACACACACACCACAAAAAGTACACAATCGGTCCAATCTGATGCTGTATCTTGGAGTGTGAAAGGGAGCCTTGTCTGGCTGCCTGAGGAACTCCCTTCGAATTGGACTTTGTGTGTGTGTGTGTGTGTGTGTGTGTGTGTGTGTGTGTGTGCGTGTGTGTGTGTGTGAGCAGGCCTGCCAGGCAGACATACTAAACCACTCGACATCCATGTGGCAGCAAAATGTAGCTTGGAAAACAAGCCCACTCTGACACGCACACACACCCCCGAGGGCTCCAGAGGCCAGCCGGCGACCTGGTGTGTGTGTGTGTGTGCTAATATGTGTGTGTGTGTGTGTGTGTGTGTGTGTGTGTGCGTGCCACAGTAAAAAGAGGAAGTGTACAGGAGCTGTGAAAACAGTTCAGGTCAACAGTTTGTACCCAGACAGATCGACAGAGCGAGAGAGAAAGAAATGTGAAGGAATGACGGATAAAAGACGGAATGTTTCTTTAAAAATACACCCTGAAAAAGAAAAATCAACACGATCGGCCACGTTTAGGTGGTTATTTCCAGAAGCTCTGCTGAAAGTCTGCGTCAGAAAACAGTCCTGTGTTACTGCGAGCCACTAAAAGTCGAAGAGAAGTTTGATTTCTGGTCGTGATCCTGCAGCGTTTGACAGAAACGAGCTGAATATATATAAAACAACGTCTTAATCTCAGCATCTGAAGTAGCTTAGCGGCGCTGACAGACGTGGCGGGGCGCGTCGGGCCGAATGCTAATTAGCAGCATTCTTCATCTATAAAAGCCGTCTGGCAATCAGAGTTTTTTTTCAAAGCGACATGAAACGGCGACGCGGAGCGAGCTGCAGAGAGGTCGAAAGCATCTGTGCTCAATTTAGTTCACACACACACACAGAGGAGCGACGGTGAAGAGCCGAGGTGAAGAGCCGAGGTGACCAGCTGAGGCGAGGAGCCGAGGTGAAGAGCCGAGGTGACCAGCTGAGGCGAGGAGCCGAGGTGAAGAGCCGAGGTGACCAGCTGAGGCGAGGAGCCGAGGTGAAGAGCCGAGGTGAAGAGCCGAGGTGACCAGCCGAGGCGAGGAGCCGAGGTGAAGAGCCGAGGTGAGGAGCTGAGGTGAGGAGCTGAGGTGAAGAGCCGAGGTGAAGAGCCGAGGTGAACAGCTGAGGTGAAGAGCCGAGGTGAAGAGCCGAGGCGAGGAGCCGAGGTGCGTCGTCAGGACGAGGAGGAGAGGGATGAGCTGCAGGGACAACAAGAGGGGAGAGACGGTGGCGACTCGTCTCTCCTTCAGGGCGGGATGACGGGAATTCAGACATATTAAAAAAACTAATGTTCAACTGAAACACGTGGAGACAAAAACAAATGCACGCGGACACGTTCAGCTAGAAGCTCCGTCAAACTTTCATCATCGTTCTCTTGATGTTTCATGTTTTAGCTCCCAGACTGCTGTCACAGTTTTCAAGTGACGCTCCAGATGCATCATGGATCTTAGCTTCGTAGCTCGTAGCTTGAAACATCTGCGTTTTCGTGCGTTGGGCCGAGTTTCTGATGGTTTATTGTGGATTAATGTGCTGTTTCTATTAAACAAGAAGAAGAGACAGGAAGAAGACTGTGTTGAGTTTAATGTGTGATGAGTTACTCCCATATTTTTAAATTAACATCAAATTAACGTTAAAGATACGTCACCAAAACGTTGTTATCGGGCCTCTCTAACGATTTTACTTCCTGTATGTCTCTGATGTCATAGTGATGTCATCAGATCGGCTTAGAGACATCAGGAAGCCTGTGTTGCAAACTTGTGACGTGGAATCTGAGAGACAGGAGCGTTGCATTATGGGAAGTGTAGGATTGAAATGTTTCTGGCCTGCTGCCTCGATTTTCGACCGTTTTTCTACTAAAAAATTCACGCAGGTATGATGCCAAAACATCGGAGTGCTCCTTTAACACTCCGTTCATGCTTCCACAGCAGTTAGCAGGTAGCGTAGCCGCGTGTTTCCTTTAATTTAACAGTTTTTGGCGTCTGAGGTGGATTGCGAGCGTGCCGTACGAAGGCCTCGCTGCAGGACACCGAGCCACAAATTACAGGCTGAGGCGGCTTCACTGTGAGCTGCAGTCAGAGCAGCGCTGAGAGAGGTGTGTCTCCAACAGGAAACAAACTACCTGCTAAAATTAGTCCCTGAACACACACATAAACGTGGGCTTCACACACAGACACACACACACACACAGACACACACACATCCTGTCGGTTACAGAAGCTCTGAACGTTGATTCACTTCAGAATAAAAAGAGAAAGGAAGGAAAACATTCGCTCTTCTGCAGAAATGAAACTGTTTTACGGTTTTACAGCTCTTCATAGTGCTGCTGCTGCTGAGGCGCGTATGTTTTCACATGTTGTGTGTGTGTGTGTGTGTGTGTGTGTGTCGTACATATCTCTTTCCCCAGGAGTAAACTGGGGTCAAACCAGTTAGTGTTGTCACGGCAATTTGCAGTTAGGCCTCCGCGTGTTTGTTTGCTTTGCACGTTCTTTTTTTTTTTTTTCAGGGTGAGTTTGCAGTGTGTGTTTTCACTGTATGTGTGTGTCTAACGGTGTGTGAATGATGTGTTTGTCTGCGACTGTGTGTGTGTGTGTGTGTGTGTGTGTGTGTAACACAGTAAGCTGCCCTCCGGCTGATATATATTCTTTTCACTCAAACAGCCCATTTACAGTTCTGGGGTCGGCTCCCTCTCGCTCTGCCGTGACCCGGACCGTTTAGAGGTCAGCGTCAAAGCTGAACCCAGGTCAGCGCGCTAACTGACTCCAGCTCCGGTCCTCTGGGGGTTTGCTGACAGCCGGGCGGCTCAAACTGCGGGGCCGGGGCCTGAAACGGGCTGCGCGGCTTGTTGTAGTGGGTTCCAACGTCTGAAAACGTGGAAATTTGGGCAACTTTTGAAGCATTGCTGCCTCAAAGTGCTTTCTGAGTTCTCACTCATTTCTTGGATTACTTGTAGATTGAGGTTGAGTTTCTGTCCTCGTCTTCCTCTTTTTCAAGGGTTATCCAGCGGTTTCACGCTTCCAAATGTTGAAACGCAGGCTTGAACAGTGGTTTCTGGCTCGGCAGCACCAAATTCATTTAATTCAAGGGGTTGGGACGTTTTCCAGCCGTGTTTCAGGCATATTTTTCCTTCTGATCCACACTGAATGTTTATAACTCCGTCCGGTAGATAGACATCTAAAAATGTGGAAGACATTTGAGGAGACAGCGGCTGAAAGGGGGACGAACTGAGGCCGAACTTGACGGAGATCTTTTTACATCCACTCACTCGGCTCCTCCTGGATGAGAAATTACATTTACTGTACTCGCGGCTCGAGACGAAAAACTGTTTGGAGAACCTTTAACCTCGACTATCATCGGCCGACGCTAACGCCGAACTCAGATCACATCCTAAAGGCATCCCCCCTTAAATCTGCTCTCATTGAATTAACCTGCTGTATATGAGCTCCCTAAACATCTGCAGTATGAAGTTTACTTTAACATGTGGGGGACTCGGCTGAAAACGGGCTGTTTGGGCCCCAAACCACAAAAAGACGAGGAGGAAAAAAAAACTCACTCAGAGCTTTTAGAGGTGAAGATCAAAGCTGGAGTGAAGGTCAGATCCTCAGAGGCTGTTTTAGATTAATACAAAGCGTTAAAATACGTCTCAAACTGGAAGGTTTGGGTCTTTTTCTTCTGTCAGTCAGCATCCATAGCAAGTTAAAGGACAAGTTCACCTAAAATAGTTTTTTCTTTCGTGATAATTACGCATTTTTGTGTCACATTTCTCGCATGTTTCATCCGGTTTTCTTCTGCTGGAAGTCAAAACTGAGCTTGAAAATAAGCGGCGAGCAAGAAAAATGAAAAGAAAGTAGCAGAAAGTCAGAAGCAGGGGATGAGTGGGGATCTCCGTCAACCGAACAGGACAGGGTGGATTGTTTGGGGATTTCCTTGAAATAAAACGTCCTCCTCACACCTTCTGTTCCACGAAGGGATAAAAGGGAAATTCCACCTTCAGGCAAAATTCCTAATCATTTCCTCGACAACCTCTCTCCACCCAGCCAACCTTTAAAAGTGTCCCTTCCTTGTTACGTAAATTTAAGTCTTTATAAGGTAAATATGCAGTATGAAATACAGAAAATGTTGCCGAATTTATTAAAATAACATCAAATATTGGGTTGATTAAGATTGAATAAGTAGCAGGTGAAAAAAATGGATGTTCGCTTAAATTAGTTAATTTTTGACTGGAGTTTGGTGGGCTGAACACCCAGTTTAGCAAACTTCCGTCTTATGATTTCATGTTTCCGTTGACCTTCATGTCTCCTCTCTCTCCTCTCTCCCGTCCAGGGTTCGGGCTTCCACGCGTCGCGGAGGCAGAAGTACGGCAACGTGTTCAAGACCCACCTGCTGGGCCGGCCTCTGATCCGGGTGACGGGCGCCGAGAACGTGCGGAAGGTGCTGATGGGCGAGCACACGCTGGTGACGGTGGACTGGCCTCAGAGCACCGCCACGCTGCTGGGGCCCAACTCGCTGGCCAACAGCATCGGAGACATCCACCGCAAGAGGAGGAAGGTGAGGAAGCACACAAAGGCAGGAAAGACAGGAATACACGTGTGTGTGTGCACAGGTCGGAGGATGACAAGCCACTCTTTGACTTTTTTCTGCAGCCACGTTAAAGGAGTATTCCACTGATTTCTAGATCCAAAACTCAAAGGCTGGATTTGGATTTGCAGCGACTAATTTAGATTCAAACTGTCGAACACAGAAGCAACAAAACAGAAATGATACAGATATTTAGAGGAGCGTTTTCTTAACGGCCGGCTTGACATTGAGTGGAGGTTTGGTGGGTTTTGGCTCCCTCCCTGCACTGATGAATTAAACAATAATTAATCTACAAAATAAATTGTGTTAATTGTTTAATTGAACTAACTTTTACAGTGTAAAGCTCAAACTGTCCTTAGAGAAAGAACAGGACAGGGCGCAGCACAAATGTCTCGTCAAAGCTTCTTTAATGAATTCAACATATTAGCACGACGTCGGAAATTTTCAGCGTTATTTTCCAACTCTGCAGAACTAAAGTTGCACTCTTCGCTACATATCAGACGCTAAATATGGACGTGTTCGCCATTTTGAAGATCACAAACAGCAGTCAACGTGCCACAGATTTCAGAAAAAGGACAGATATTGTAGAATTCAGACAGATATAGAAACTCGCTGTCTTGTTTTTGCTTTTTTACTCAATTCCAAAGCTTCAGCGAGTGACGGGAGGAGCACAGGGTCGTCACGCTTTCCTCTACGTGTGCTCGTTATTTACTTTTCAGGTTACAGTGTCGCTAATTACGAGACTCTATCGAGAAGCGAGGACAGGTTCTCCCAATCGCGGATACGTGGAAGTTGTTTTTTTTTTGGGGGGGGACATCTATCACCACGGCAACGGTGGAAGCTTCGGCGCTTTGGAACATTTGGGTCAGCTCGAGCACAAACACACACATGCAGGAAAGAAAGAAAGAAAGAACATGACATCCACCGCATCTACACTACATGCAGCACACACACACACACACACACACACACACACACACTCATCAATATTCATAGTGAGACAACACACACACACACACAATGAGGAGGGTAGGACACACTCTCCTCCACACAAACACAGGGACAGAGTATCAGTGTAAGGCTATCCCGTCCTCTCCGTCTTATCAGCAGCGTTCTGGCTGCTGAAGCGTGAGAACGAGTCCTCCATCGCTCCATCCTCTCCTCCACCCAACTGCATGGAGAGAGAGGAGAGAGAGAGAGAGAGGGAGAGAGAGAGAGAGAGAGGAGAGAGAGAGAGAGGAGAGAGAGGAGAGAGAGAGAGAGGGAGAGAGGAGAGAGAGGAGAGAGAGAGAGAGAGAGAGAGAGAGGCAGAGAGAGAGAGGCCGACCCGTCTTCTTTTCCCCTCATCCTTCTCCCTGATTCTCTCTCTCTCGCTCTCTTTTCTGTGCCAGGACCATTTCAGGTAATCAGCCACTTACCTCTCCCTCCTATTATCCCCGAGGCACATACCTTCCCTCTAACACACACACACACACACACACACACACACACACACACACACACACAAAGGAGAACGAGACAAGCGAGCGAGCGAGCGGCAGAGGCTGGTGTGTTTTCCTGTAAATCACTCTCTAGTTTTCTCTCTCGTGGATCGTCCGTGGAGGAGGTGGAGGGGGGAGGAGGGGGAGAGAGAGGAAAGGAGGAGGAAGGAGGAAGGAGGTCTGGAGGCGGAGGGGAGGGGAGGGGGGGGTCAGGTTTCGTTACCGTGCTGCCCGGGGACGGTGAGGGGTCGGCTGGGTCTAATCTGGGCTCTGATCCCCTCTCCTCTCCCTGGAGACCCCCGCACTAACCTCATGTAATGACCCCTGATTAGGAAGGCTGCCTCCAACACAGCACAAAGAGGGGCTTTCTGTGGGGGCCCAACACACACACACACACACACACACACACACACACACACACGTATAACAGTACACTATAGCATATGTGCACACACACCTGAACGTTTCCCCCTCTCTCTCTCAACCCAAACAGCCAAAGAAACAGAGACGGAGGAGGCTGATGTGACTTTATAGCTGTGGGTTTTTTTGCTTAAGTAACCACGCTGCTGACGTGCCTTTGAGCAAAACCAGCAATCTGCTGCACTTCTGCACATGACCTCCGACTTTCACGAGGAGGCAGACGGGCCAAAGGAAGCAAGTTTTCTCTGCAGATTTCAATGATTTCAAGCGACGTTTGACAGAGTAGGAGTAGATTTTGTAATTACCGTATTGGCTCCAATATGAGAGCACCCAACACTTTTTTAATGATGCGACACACTCTCACACTCGTCTCGGGAAAGTTTGCCGTCAGATACTATTAAGCAGGAGAAGACAGTCACCATCGTTTAAACTCTTCCTCTCTAAAACTACAATAACACCATTAAAGCAGATGGTGAACTGAACATTTGTGCAGTCTGTCAGACTCTTTAAAAGTCTAAATTATCGTCGCCATCAGTTCGCGTTTGTATTTTTAAGGCCCTGATCATCTTTGACAGCAGAATTCATTGGCTGAGCGACTGATGATGAAGCTCAGTTAGATTTCCTCCTTGAGAAGTTGTGCTCCTCTGCAGCCTGGATGAAGCAGACTCGTCACTACGAGAGTTTCTGCCGCCTCAGTAACACCTCGGAGATTAGTGACGTGAAAAACAGGACGCAAGACACGAGTGCGTGGTTAGATTACATTCAGGCCTTTGTGGTGATGAAATTTGACTTTTTCCCCGTATAGAAAATGTCTAAAAGTTGATTAAGCATGAACGAATTTCATCCTACATCCAGTTAAAATCGCAAGCTTTTCCATTTCCCTGTAACAAAACACTTCCTGGTGAAAATCAGCCTTTACACGAGACAGAAGAAAGAGCAGATTAGCATTAGCACGTTAGCAAACACGACCAAGAAGCGACACTGATCAACTGACAGGTGCACAAACACCTGGAGAGAGAAGCAGCTCGCAGTCTGAACATGTGGAGGCTGCCGATGGAATCAAAAGTGATTTTGATGACAGGACGGACAAAAGAAAGAAATAGAGCGAGGGCAGTGTGTGTGTGTGTGTGTGTGTGTGTGTGTGTGTGTGTGTGTGTGTGTGTGTGTGTGTGTTGGCAGCGCTCCGTCCTGTTTTCTGGGTAATAAAACTGAATCAACAGACAGAAGCGAAACAACATCAACTGAGAGAAAAAAGAATGAGCGACTGGCTTACTGTCTGACCCACTGGACCAGAACTGCTCCTCCATGTGTGTGTGTGTGTGTGTGGTTTTCGTACGGAAAAACAATCTTCACACAGCACATTAGCCCTCGCTGGATCAACACAGCCAGCCAGTTTCCATATAACCCCCGTGTTAAGCTCGGAAACTAACTCTGTCGGAGAGCCACAGCGGCCTGGTTTTCCACTACGGGCCGAGCAGGGGCCGAACGGGGCCAGCCAGGGCTTTACACACCACCCTCGTCTCAAAACAACACCAGGGTCCCTTAACAAAGTGCACAATTTTGAGAACTACTGATTCGGAAGAAGCTTTATTAGCTTTGTGAAACGATGCCTACCACCAATCTTCAATCATTTGCTCCTTCTTGTAAATTCGGCGTTAAAGTCAATGCAATCAGTTCTTTCTTTGAGTAAAACACATTGTGTCTGTTTGTTCCAGCGTGTTGGCCGCACGGCTGTTGGGCTGCTGGGTAAAAATCAAGCCAAACTCTGTAAAATGATGCGTCATCACTTGATATCTGCAGGAAAACTCGTTTCCTTTTGCTCTCTTTGCCTCTTCATGAAGGTCAAAGGTCAAGGTTAAAACAACTCCAGACTCCCTTAGGAAAATGCACAATTTTGAGCATGATTGAGTCGAGGGAGGCTTTACTAAATTTTTTAAACGATGCCTATGACACATTTTTAATATTTTGGGCCTTCTTGTTGATTCGGCATTAAAGGCAATACTTTACATTTTAGTTTTGGCTGCTGCTGCCGGACAGCAACTGAGATCTGCGGTCCCTCGAGGCGCCTTCAGTCAGGTGTGAACTGATGTATTTAGTGTTCAAAATGACAAAAAACTAATTATATTTGACCTCTCTTCCACTCAGCTCTACACAGTCAGCAATACACATAATTAAGGACCGTTTCTTCACCTCACACAGTATATAAACTGACATGTACACAGTAGTAAACATGCTGACATACCCTCCGTAAGCGGAGGTGGAAAAAACGCTCCACTACACTGAAATAACAGAAGGGTGAATCCAAGTTACACACACATGCAAATACACAGTGATGTTGACAGTGGCAGCTGACGTACCTCTGTCTTTTCTGTTCCTCCGCTATTTAAAATCCCTCATTCCACCTCTCTCTCTCTCCCTCTCTCTCTCTCTCTCTCTCTCTCTCTCTCTCCACATTTTCCTTTCCCCTTGTTATTCTTGTTTTTGGAGCCGTCCCTCCATCCCTAAATTTAGGGAGGAGGAGTAAACGGAGGAGACGCGGCTCTGACCTCTGCCTCACTTCTAACGTGTTTTCTTACTGTAGGTTTTTTTTAACACCCAGTCCAACTTTCCTTCTCCGTCCTTCTACCTCTCTCAGCCCTCGTTTTTCTCTCTCTCTCTGTGTGATGGTTCCTGTGCTTCTGCTCATTACCAGTAGAGGGCACTGCCAATTCTAACTGAGCTGAAGCTCTGCGTTAGTCAGTCCCCCCTCTCGCTTCCATCAGCCTCTGAGGTCAAACTTTAAAAAAGAGATTCCTGCATGATGTGTTGTAGGAGAGTTTAAACATGGTTGGCTGCAGGTCAGGTGAATTTTATGTTCCCATTCCTGCTCAAAACCCACAAAATGAAGTACACAGTCAAAGTATTACAGTAAACAGATGCAAAATACTGCAGAGGTGAAGGTAAAAAGTATCAATTCAGCAAAATATACTATTAAACTTATTAGAATGCTGCTTTGTGTCAAAAATCTGGACTAAAGATGCCAAATTAAATGTAATATTGCCTCTGAAATGTACACAGATAAGCATGAAATACATATAAATAGAATATAAAGAAGCATTTCCCTGCTGCAAAGATGGATCGTGCTGTAAACCAGGCGGTCTGCAGCAGAAATGTCTGAAATTGTTGCTTCATGACCAGAGAAAACAGAGAAAAGGGGCTGATGCTTGAGCAGGATTGTGGTTCATATTGGACCAGCACCGCCTCGTTTTACAGTTTGATCAGAGTTTGCAGAGAGATGGCGGCACTCTGTCTTGATCCTGCAGTTTGACAATACATTTGCATAAACTTCCAACAGTGTAGCGACACAATGATATCAATGATACACCTCGATTAAGAGCCAGTACTGCAAAAAATGATCCCATGTTTTACTTCCAGCCTCTGCAAATTCCCAAAACAGATACATGTAGGAGAAACAATTGTGTAAATATTAAGAACACACGTTGTTTTTTTAATTGCTGGTGTTATTTTGTTATGTAGCTGAAATAATGACACACCTTCACACCTAAGTAGCTTTTTAACTCGCGATTCCTTCCCTGGACAGACGTATGGATCGGTAAAAAGAGAGAAAGGGAATGAAAAAGCATTTTTAAAGAAGGATGGATGGAGGGGCAGGGAGAGACGGGAAGAGGTGGGAAGTAAAAAAAAAACGAGGGAGTCAGAGGGAGAGAGAGGGGGAGGAGGGAGGGAGAAGAATAAAGGAGTCTTTACATGTCTGTGGAACCAGCAGCTCGCAGCACTTTCACATAATTTAAGACATATGGACGTTATTAGGACGACCATGTCTGTGTGTGTGTGTGGTGTGTAGGAGTCTGTGTGTGTGTGTGTGTATGTGTGTGTGTGTGTGCGACAGTGTGTGTGTGTGTGTGTCTTTAAGCCTGTGTCTTTGCGCTGCAGGCTACAGAAGACAGTCACGTTTTTGTGGTGCAGCAAACTGACTGTTGTACTGAACAAATACCCCCTCCACCACCTCCTCCTCCTCCCTCCTCCCTCCTCCTCCTCCTCCTCCTCCTTCTCCTCCTCCTCCACCCCTTTGGAACGTCCCAGAGTGACGCTGCATAAAAAAAAAAAAATTGTGATTGGCAGCAGGGCCGTGTGGGGAGATACCACGCTGTCTGACCTGTAGTAACCTTTCAGAGTGGTGGCGACTGACTGACTGACTCACTGGACCTACAGTAGCTCAACCCTGCTGTGTGTGTGTGTGTGTGTGTGTGTGTGTGTGTGTGTGTAGGAAGAGGCAAAGTACTCGCCCAAATTGACCAATTATGCGTAATCCAGCGCAGACGGGTTAAATAGCTAAATTCACGACGTTACACAACCTCTTCTGGCTTAACGTATATATTTTTGCCCAATCACCTCTCGGCCTCTCTTCCTCTTATTGAGGCCGTGCTGAAGATTAATGAACGAGCATAAATGGCTCAGTCGTGGATGCAACGACGCAGAGACCGTTGAAGCAACACAGCTGATTGATTAGAAGCTAATTTAATCACCAAATGACCAATTAACCCACCAGTTATCATCCAATCTACTGCTTGAAATGATTGAATGGGTCGCCAACTGAACCTTTAACAGACGTTAAGTGAAGTGATTGAACTGTCAACACAACTACACAAGTCATTGACTTAATAGCCAAACAAATGACTGATGGACGACGTAATCAATCAAGCGGCTTGGAGAATTTGACGTAACCCACCAAGTCTTTGAACAAGCAACGGACTTAAACATACCACAAGGAACTTTTACCCTGTTACTGTTTACATTTTGGGAAATTTAGATGCAAATTAAAGTCTTTATTATTCAAGCTATTGCCAAATAAGTGAACACATTGCTGACGTCATAATACCTCTACAGTTGGGAGCAGATAGGAGCTTCTAAGCCCGCCCTAGAGCCAACAACAGCCAAGTGTGATCGTGTAAACCTTTTTTCAAAGCCATAAATTTGGAGTAGTTTTGCATGTCTGGAGATGTGGATTACTGTATGGAGCCATTTTTTATAACAGTTGTTTAGAAGAATGCTGTTTTGCTGTGAGGCTCCAGAAATGTTTTGCGGACGACATAAACTTCACCCAACTTTCCATCTGCATGGTGGCTGAGTACATAATGACTGAATTACACATTCGGGTGAACTGTTCCTTTTAACCAATGCGCCCATAGGACAGTGTGTTTTAAAAACACTGGAAGACAGTTTAAAGACTTTCATCCAAATCCAATTAGTGGTCTCCTCATTTACCTAACCCAATCGATCATCTGCTGACATTTATTTATCCTCCCAACGAGCGAAACCGACTGCCTGCTTACAAAGAAAAGAGCGGTCGTGACAGCCTTGAGTTTCTCCTCAGACTGTTTTGAGGTCAGATAGTGTGTGTAATCCCCTGTGGTCAGGGTTGGAGAGCAGGTCATGTAAGCTGATCTGTGACCAGCGGCCCCAGGGTGCGGCGGCAGAGGAAATGTAGCGCTGCTAACGTCTTGGAGCGCTCTGTGATCTGCACTAACCACTCCCTAACACACACAGCATATGTATCCATACAGTACGTACACGTAATTCACACATGCACACAGCAGCAGCAGCAGCAGCTCAGTGGACTATTGTTCATTCATCCCGAGGCCGACGGAGGGAGGGAGGGTTTGGAGGAAGGGAAGAGGGCAACGGAGGAGAGGAGAAAATGAGAGGAAAATGAAGTAGAAGACAAAATAAGAGTACGAGTGCCCAACTGATGGTTTGGTGGCTTAAACATCAACCTCAGGAACCACATGTACCCTCATTGGCCCGGGCGCAAATCCCACTAGAAGCTCCTTTCTCCCCTCTCTGCCTCCATCATGTCGCAATGAAAAGAAGCACTTTCAGTGTGTAAACATATGGAAAATAAAGTCATTTTCTTTGCCCTTAAGAAGCTTTAAATTCAAACACACTGAAGGTTGATTCTGGACTTTAACGAGAGTTATTCAGGGAAGACTGAGCATGTAATTCTGCAGACCTGGTACAACCATCCATTCTGAGTGATCCCATCAAAAGTGGACAGCTTTAAGCTCGTCACTTCACACCTGGCATTTACCGAGATCGGATCTTAATTCCCGGAGGCAAGAAGAAAGAAAGAAACATTGTTTTGTTTAACATTTGCCGAATTAACAAGAAGGCACAACTAGTTGAGAATTTGTTGTAGGTGGTGTCTCACGATGTATAAAAAGTTTCTCCTGAAGAAACAACTCTCAAAATTTAGTGATATTTGAAGGGAGTCTGGTGACCTTCTCTATAGACGTCAAAGAAGTAGCCTGTATTGGTAACTGTGTGCTGTATTTGGTAAAGTTGACATGTTTAAAGTCAATGAAATGTTGATTTAGAGTAAATGATAAAATCAGTTGAAACTATGCTCAACGGCTACTAAATGTTGGCAGCTAGGACACAGTTGTACGGTACAGCAATGCCTCAACAAGACCGTGTTACAAGGAAAGAAGCAATTTAATATTTAGCATTTAATGCCGAATTTACGAGCAAACTCAAATTATTTAGAATTTGCTGTCGTAGTCTCACAAAGTTTCTCCTAACGCAACAATTCTTTAAATCAGGGGATTTGTTAAGGGATTCTGGTGGGATTGCAGTTTCTACTTTGATGCGTAGTTGAAATAGAAACATAGAAACAAACATCTGACAGCTCAGGTTAGCCCTGACATAAAGTACTTTACTTTACAGCGAACCAAATCTAAACCATACAGCGTGCAGTCCGTTCCGTGTAAAGCGTTGGTTAGTGTATCTGCATGGCTGTAAAAGCTACAAGAAAAGTCATAAAATGTACCCATAGTGTTAAAATAAATGGAGTAAAAACCACAGACAAGATGCAGTTATGAGTTTGTGCAGGTTAGAAAATAAAGCAGCTCATAAAAAGCCCAAAAAGCACTTTAAAATACACTAAAGACGGAAGGAAACTAATAGAGCGAAACAAATCTACATGCAAATGCTCAACCCACATCTTAACTAGCATTTCCAGAATGATCACAAGGCTCTCAAAGTAAATTGAGAGGCTGATTGACCAGCCAATAACCATCATTAGACTGAGCTATTCATGTCTAATGTAAAATTTGCTTGGTCAAATGTTCCAGTCCTGTTTCACCGGGCAGAAAATGCAAAACATGTGTATTTAGTCTCCGAACTCGACTCTGTTGCCTTCCTGTGACTGCTGATTGAATAAAACCTAATATTGTAACTTCTGTGGCACTTAATTTAAAGAATTAGACAGTCCTCCATGGGTTGAACACTGCACTCTTTTAAAAGTTGACATTTCGGAGAGTTTAACGTCCCAACAAGCCGTGACATTAATCACTCTCCTGCTCTTCTTCTACTGTTTTGGGGAGGAACAGCACTAAAGGTTAAGTGCACAAGTTATTTATCCAAATACAGCTGAGTGTTAGTGACTTATTCATATTAATATAATAGACCTATTCTAGTCCAGTCGGCTTGCTTCTCACCATCGTTCTCCACTTCTAAATCATTCCCCGAGACTGTTTAAAGGGCAGTTTTGGAGGTTAAATCAGATGGAATGTTATTTGTCCAAACATCACTGACGACTGGTGACTGATTCATACTAAGAAATACTACGAGCAGCCAGGAAAGACTTAACTCCCCCCTCCCTCTCCTCCTCCTCTCTTGCTCTTTCTGCCTGTCATTCTGGTTCTGCTGACTACAGGGGAAAACCTCCACAATGTATAAGTCTCTGTGAAGAGGTAGGGAGACAGAGGAGGAGGGGGGAGAATTTGGGGGGTGAATAAGAAATAAGAATCGATGGAAAGTCTTGTCGAGGTATACTTTAAGAGAGAGGAGACGGGGATTAATGGATAGAAAATGTTCTCAAGATATGACGGGAGGGAGAAAGAAGGTTAATATTAGGAAATTTGTACAAGGATCAACTGTGCAAAATGTCAAGTGAGTCAGAAGCACAACTATTGACTTAAAGCCACTTTTTATACCGCTGTAAGGCCATCCATAGGTGAAACACTCAGCCTGTCTCCACCAGAAAAAAGGACCGTTTAAGTCGTCTGTGCGAGCAGCTTACTGCGACCCACGTTCATGTTTATATTCTAGTAGCCACTAGTTGTCGTAGAGGGAAGTCAGGTGAAGTGCTATAAAGAGCGACAGTCCGCAAAGGCAGGAGGTAGCGGTGGATGTATAACTCAAATGAAAACAGGACTCAGGAGATTGTTGATAGTGTCCCATGTGTAACCTGAAATCAATGTAATGGCTCTGACACACCTGGTAGATGGTTGGCCATCGGCAAGTTGGGTGTCAGTGAGCATCCGTGGCTACAGTTGTTGGGATGTGTACCACACCGTTGGCACCAGTTGGCCATTGTTGTCAAATTAAGTCTGTTTTCAAGCTTTCTAGTTGGCCTTTCTTAATGGCCAGCACAGACTAGCGCTACCTTGAAAGGTACTTCCTCTTGCAGACACAAAACCTACAAGCTAGTTGGCTTACGGTTGTAGTCTTTGCGGTGTGTTGGTGGGATGTGTGGTGACGCATCAGTCGGTCCAAGTCATAATCTTTTCCTAAACCTAACCAAACAGTAACTGTTCACAACGTTAACCACATGTTTATTATTGTCATCATGACCACAAAGGTCACCTGAAAATGCATAAAACTGACACACGAGAGGTTTTCAAAAGTGCCATGCTATTCAGGTTTGTAGAAGTGGTAAAACTGACTCATATAGAAAATGATGTGTTTGAGCAATAAGTTCTTCTTTGTGTAACATTTCCGGAGCGGTTAGCAAAAGCTAAAGTGCTCCCTTAAATGGCCAACCTGAAACCAAAAAGGAATCCATCTGCCCTTTGCCAGTTGGATGAACTTTTCCATCAAATTATTGAGATGTCCTGAAAACTGACAGACAGTCAAACAAAATAGAATAAAGCTGCCATCTGTTCACACAGCCTGTAAGTCAGGATTTGTCAAGCTAAGAGGTTTCCAAAAGATATTCTGTTGGTGTGTGTGTTTGTACTCACTGAGGGATGTATACCAGATACAGTGTATTTGCGTAATCCGTGCTTTTGTTCTCTGTTTGGACTTGCATAGGTTCAAATGCCGTCTCTCTGTTTGCCAAGTCATACAATTTATGAGCATTTAATGAAAATCTGGGTTGATCTACAGGTCATCAGACAAGTACAGTCATATTCTGCATTTTAAATGACACTACATGCCTCTTTGCACTATTTTTCCAGGTGTTTGCCAAAGTGTTCAGCCATGAGGCCTTGGAGTCCTACCTCCCGAAAATCCAGCAGGTCATCCAGGAGAGCCTCCGGGTGTGGAGCTCCAACCCTGAGCCCATCAACGTCTACAGGTATGGACGAGGTCCTGGAGTAGAAATGGATTCAGAAGAAAGAGAATTTCATTGTTATTACATCTTGAAATTGGAGGCAACCTTTTACCCCAAATTAGGTCTCTTTCTTGAAATGATTCGATTCAAGATTGTTGCGTTATCTGTTGTTTTAGGTGGAACTATTGTAATCAATGATGCGTCATCGACAGAGAGTGTTGCACAAATCAGAACAACCTGTAGAGTATAACACAGCTACTTCAGTTCAGACTTCAGGGTCAAGGAAAACCATTGTTTCCTTTTGGCTCCAGCTGGGATCAAGCTTTTTGGGTACTGAACTAATTAAATTTTTGGTCGAAGTGCTTTTTAAATTAGTTTCGTAAACCGAAACCCTTTACTTGTTGGTTGAGAAGCGCCAAGTGTTGTGGGTCAGAATATTGAGCAAACATTGTTTATCTTTTGTAATGTGAACCAAATAAACAAGTGAAATATGAGTATTTTGTCCTTGACTTGGAAATGTTGTTAGACAATTTGTTGGAATACGCTTGCTGGCTTTTTTGGGGAGAGTCCCCCTCTTCAATTCATTGTACAAACATCATTACAACACATAGAAATTCCAATAGATTAAAAAAACCTCATCATGATGGGAGAACATCACAATTACAAATGGAATCAGTTAAAACACAATATATTGAGAGAGAGATCATCACTAAAAGCAGAAAAGCTGCAGTGCGGGCGTTACTAAGAGAAGCAAGAGTCCTTAGATATAGAAACAATACATATTTTTAAATTGATGTCTTGAAACAAAAAAAATGTTCAAGGTTAACATATGTTCAAGAAGTTAATATCAGTTTCTACGCATTGCAATGACTTGAAACATTATTTGCGTGGCTGGAAACACCAAGTTCTTTGCACAATGCATCTTAATTACTGGATGTAACTGAGGTCCTGATTGATTGTCTTTCCACAGGGAGAGCCAGCGGTTGTCGTTCACCATGGCGGTGAGGGTGCTGCTGGGATTTAGGGTGTCAGAGGAGGAGATGAGGCATCTGTTCTCAACCTTCCAGGACTTTGTTGACAACCTGTTCAGCCTGCCTATAGACCTGCCGTTCAGTGGCTACAGGAAGGTATGTGTTGACATTCTCAACTTCCGTAATTCACATTGTCTTTGCTAAATAAATTGTGCTTTACCTCGGATGCATTATGAAAACCTTAACTGGCTTTTACACACAAGTTGTTATTGTGCTAAAATGTTTGCAAAATTGGTTTAAATCAATGGCTCCTTTTCAAAAGATGTTAATTTGAAGTGTAAGTTTGTTAAAAGCTAATACGTTTGTTGTGGACTCATTTCTTTTGTACTTGTTTGCAGGGTATCCGTGCACGAGACACACTTCAGAAAAGCATAGAGAAGGCCATCAGGGAGAAGCCGCTGTGTTCCCAGGGGAAGGATTACAGCGACGCGCTGGACGTCCTGATGGAAAGCGCCAAAGAGAACGGCACCGAGCTCACCATGCAGGAACTGAAGGTAACAAATCTACCCTCATGAATCACCTGAGTAGGAAGAAAAGGTGCGCAAACACATGCTGGAGAGAAGCCAGACGCACGAGAAGCCACTAAATCGCACAAGGGAGTGTTAACACACAAACTACAGATAGAAGTCTGATGCGTATATGTGTTCAAACATACACACACTCACTGTTTACCCAGTAAAGTGCTGCCAAAGGAAACCCATCTTGGCTGACTGAACACACACAAACACATCAATAATTATCATAATTTGTCCGACAAATCATCCTGGGATCGTAAGCAATGAAAGTGACTTATGATACACATCTTTATATAAAATATGACTGCAGGGATGCTGAGCTGATGCCCGTAGTCAGACAGTAACAGTATAACACACACACACACACACACACACACACACACACACACACACACACAGTCGAGGACAGGCACACCCTCTATTTACCTATTAAAGTAATTCTGAGGAATTCTGTGGAAACTCAACTCTCTCTGGCTCTCTGTGGTTTCTGGGTTAAGTCCAGGGCCAAAAATAAGTCAACACTCCCCCTGCTAGGGGTCTGAAAGAGGCCTCCTGTACGCACACACTCACACACACACATATATAAATACACACTCAAAGTGAACTGGGGAGCCCCTGTCGCAGAGGCCCAGGCTGAAGCACTCTCCTGCAGTTTTCTGACGCACGCATATATAACACACACATGTCGGGGCGAGGCAGAGATGTGTTTTGACACAGATGATGGCAGATGAGAGGTTTATAATGAGAGTCGTGCTGCCCAGCCTCAGTGTTATTTATTCCACTACCTTAATAATGGGCCCGGCACAGCGCGCTGAATGTTGTTATTGGATACGAACGTCACTTTCCAAACGCTCTACTTTTCAGGAATTAAAAGCAGCATACTTTTATTATGCACTGGCATTTTTTTTGGCCCCGTGTCATTACGAAACAAATGGCAAGCTTGAGGTGTGGGGTGGTGGATTTGTGCCCGAGAGTAAGGGCAAGGTCCCAGTTTGGGTTTGCTCACAGTTTGGCTTAATAATTATTGACAGAATGAAAAATCACAAATGCCTGACACATCTAAAACATGAAGGGTGAGAAAATCTGTTGTCTTCAATCACAAATCTCATCATTCTGTGTTTCTACTGCATTGAAAACTGTGATCATGGCTACAGTTGAGCTATTACCCTTCAGGCACATAATACTACCTTTATTTCCACTCTCCGGACCTTTATTCAAGTGACAAGCAATTAGGCCATCAGAAGCTGAGGGAGAACTCAGCTGGCTTGCCCACAAAATAAAGACAAATCAACTTGGACTACCCAGTTCAGTTCTGCACACACTGTAAGTTTGTGCTCATGCTAAAATTACGCTTTACTTTCCATATCAGTGACAAGCTTTTCTAAGCTGTAGTAGGCAGAATAGTGGAAAAAAAGGTAGGGAGACTGTGTTTAGAGGCTGCACATGGAAAGTTTTATATTTTCTAAACCCTTTGTGGAGAAGAATCAAACAAAATCTTTCAGAGAATATGAAAACAAAGGGGGCTCAGATGTTGACATTGCTCATCATGAGCCAAAACATTTGGGAACCAGCACACTGAATCACCATCTTGCCTCTCTATCATCCCACAGGAGTCGACCATCGAGCTGATCTTTGCTGCCTTTGCCACAACGGCCAGCGCCAGCACCTCACTCATCATGCAGCTTCTCCGCCATCCTGCCGTTCTGGAGCGTCTGAGAGAGGAGCTGAGGGCCAGGGGTCTCCTCCACAATGGCTGCCTCTGCCCTGAAGGAGAACTGAGGCTGGACACCATCGTGAGCCTCAAGTACCTGGACTGTGTCATCAAAGAGGTGCTGAGACTCTATACACCTGTCTCAGGGGCCTACCGAACCGCCATGCAGACCTTTGAACTTGACGTGAGTTGCCCAAGGATATTTCTAAACAGAAAATGTTATTGTTAATGTATCCGCCTTGTGTGATTTAACTGATAAAATAGAAGCATCTACACTAGGAGCTGCCATTGTTGTTGTCAAACAGTCGCTTCTCATGCTGTAGCTGCCTGTAGTTCCTCAAAGAATGCCGATTGTTTCAACCCTATTGTGTTTGGCCCCCGTCGCATAGCTTGAAGCTTGGCAAGATGGATTTGCGTGATCACTGTATCTCACAAATCCAACTCAAAGTCAGGTTTTAGCTGCAGTTGCTGTCTTTTTTCCAAACAATGGTCACTCTGTTTCTTTAGGAATAAGAACATAGTCCTATCAAAATACAGGGTATACCCAAAAAGAAAAAAAAAACACCATCTCATTTCAAATGAAGGGTTCCTTATAAGTTACAGCATAGTCATCTGAGATCCTCATGAAAGGTTTGATCACACCACAAGAAGCCTTTCATGCTTAGTCAGAGAAACAAGAACTGAGTCATATGTTTGACAACCTCCAAAATCTCTGGCCTTGTTGCACCAACTTTTCCAGCATTGATTACAGGAACCTACTTGCACCCTTTCAAACCTGTTCACTGACAAAATTACTTCGTCTGCCTGTTTCCAGGGAGTCCAGATCCCAAAGGGATGGAGTGTGATGTACAGCATTCGAGACACCCACGACACCTCAGCTGTCTTCAAAGATGTGGATGCCTTCGACCCTGACCGCTTCAGTCAAGAGCGAGGAGAAGACAAAGAGGGACGCTTCCACTATCTCCCCTTCGGCGGTGGTGTCCGGTCCTGCCTGGGCAAGCAGCTCGCCACCCTCTTCCTTCGCATCCTTGCAATCGAGCTGGCCAGCACCAGCCGTTTTGAGCTGGCAACCCGGCAGTTCCCCCGCGTGGTCACGGTACCCGTGGTCCACCCTGTCGATGGGCTGAAGGTCAAGTTCTACGGCTTGGACTCCAACCAGAATGAGATCATGGCCAAGTCGGAAGAGCTGCTAGGGGCAACTGTTTGAAGGGCAGATGAGTAAGGGGGGGTGAGTGAAGTCTTGAGGGAGAAGATTGACGGAAGGAAAGGAAGAATTTCAGAGTTATTTTTTCTTCTCTACCTTTTGCTCTGCCAAGTTGGAGGTTCCTTTTCAGACTAAAAGAGAAGCAGAAGTCTTCGTCTCTTGTTACAACTGATGATGATCGGGACTTTCCTCTGAGAAAGGAAGAAGCTGCCAAAAAAGTTCTTAATTATGCTCTATTCTGTGTATTTTTTTAAAGAAATATACAAACAAAATGTATGTACAAAAAAGCTATGTAATATAATTTGAAAGAGAATGTGGGTTGTGCACAATGGGAGAAAGAGAAGTATGGTGGTACTTTTGGGGAAATGAAGAGTTGAAATTAGAAAAGTAAAAGCAAAGACGGTTGTGGGAGGAAGGCGTGATGGAAGAAACAGGGTATAGGATGAAAGAATATGATATTTTAGCATTTTGCTTGTGCTTAATCAAATGCAGTGAACCATTTCAGTTGTCTAGCAGGGTAAAAGAGATGGATATATCAGCTGAAAGTCCAAGATCTTCTGGTCAAAATGTGTCAGTTTTGAGCCAGAATATTTTGGTGCAACCCAGATTCAACTTGTGTTTTCTGGCTTTGTGGTTTCCATCATTGATCCATCAAGATTCAAATTGTTTACTAGTTCAGACGTTCAGTCAAAGGGATCATAGCACATAGGGTAGCAGGCTGTGGCAAAGATACACTGTTTTGCTGAGCTTGTCAGATTGCCGTTGTACCACTTCTTCAAGGCAACCATATCATGATGCAGTAAATACTTCGGCTTAGATTTGAATTGCAAATCAAGTCAAGAATCAGTTCAGGCAGTGAAGGAAAGGGCAACGCTTAGATATGAGCGTTGTAGTTCCGATGGTTCTGATGATTCTGATGATATTATAAGGGGAAGAACACAACATTTTGAACTTTTGTTAATGGGCAACTTGTTCAGTTTCAGAATTTCAATTCCAACGTAGAGGAAGTTTTTAGATCAAGTAACTGTTCAGGGTAGTTCTCGAGGAGGTAAATCCTTGCTGGGAGATTGGTGCAGTCCTTAATGCTTTTACATGCTCCAAACTTAAAAGTGATTTCATCTTGGGGTTCCAAAACACAGACCCTAAAATGGATTTAGAGACTGTCCTTCCAAATGTCTTCCTAACGTGTCTTGTTTTCTTTACCTCTACTGAAAAACTTGTGTCAGTCTCTGGCTTAGTAACTGCTTCCCACAGACTGCTCATTAACATCAACTCAAAATGTTGCCCACATACAGTATATCCCATAATATTTAGGGTATGAACTCAGGTGCAGAGAAAACATTGTGGTGAAAACGAATAAGCCTTTTCTTTTTGATATTTATCTCTCACTGACTGCACATAAATAATGTCACTTACTCACTGTTGTAGTTACAGAGCTGGACCAATTACTTTTTTCTCCATTTACTCTCCTTTTTGTCCACATAAACAAAAAGATATCAGGGGTTTCCAATAGCGCTTGCTATCACTTGATGTATTACCTTCTGCAACCATTTTGTATTCCCCTGAGGAAGCAATTTTTGTGGTGCAAGCAGAATCATACAGGAATTCCCAATTGGCATCACACAAGAAAAAACTTACCGAATTAAGGTCAAACTGTAATGTGGTCCAGGTCTGCTTTGTAAACTCTCTGAACCTGTGCTTTGATATGTAAACTGAACTTTCGAGTTGCATTGAGATCGTACTCTCTCGGACGGCATCGAGGATACAATAAAGAACTCGCTCTCACGAAGCGGCGCAACTTCCTGAGCTGGAGGAGGAGAAAAGACAGAAGAGGGATAAGGAGGAGGTAGAGGGGAGAAGACCTACATACATGCTGCTTGAGTGTTGCTTTGTCATTTTGTGTTTGTTTTATCTGTGTTTTATTTTCCCGTCTCCGTGGGGCAGCCATTTTGAGTTCTGTGGAGAAGGTGACATTCTGTCTTGCTGCTCCTCCAATCAACGCTAAGAATGCAAAACAAAAAGAAATTCCATGGTTTAAGCAACTTTATTAGCTAAAAGAGATTTATTGTTTGAGGTGATTGCACAATCAGAACTCTCAGAGCTTTGTGTGTGGGAAGAGGAAGCTTGCTTTCTTTCTACCCATATATGGAAAGCAACGGAACTCTGGGACTTGTCGGCGGAACTCTTGGACATTCTAGAATCCTCGAACAGAGTTCTAAGTTCCAAACTGAGGCTTGAGAGAGAGACGGACCAATGAGGCTTCAGGGGAGGGCAGGGTCATGCTCAGAGGGCTTTTCTTATTGGACAATCTTGTTGTCCAATAGCATTCCAGATGGACTCTGCCTGTGCTAGACATTGTTCACTCTTTCTACCAACCACACCACTGATTTCTTCATTATAAAAAAATATAAAAAATAGAATTTTTTTGCTGCTTTTCTTGTGTACATTTTCTAATTGAGAGTTCTAGTTTGCAATAGTTTGTATCGAGTGAGATTTGCTATTTCTTTCCCTTTTTTTTATATATTATATAATTTAGCTGATTAAAATATTTGCATTTTGTGAAAGCAAAAAGAGCATTAATAGGTTATAGTGTATATTAATTTGTACAATATTCCTTTCTTTAGCAAGCCATGGGGAAAATCAGCTATTTACGTCTACTAATAACCTAATATTAATGTTATTGTACGATTAATATTGTTGTTATAAGATATTTGAAATGCTATTTTTTATTCTATTACAGATTTAGAGTTTTTAGCCTAAATGAGAAGGTCTTTGGTAAATATTGGATGTATTTAGAATGTTATGTATTTCAGTTATATTGTACACAGTGATTAAAATGTTAATATTGTTGATTTGATTACTGTAATAATTATTATTTGTTTTGTTATTCAGACTTATTATCACTGCATTTTATTTGATATTAATTATGGAAAACAGAAAGCACTTGCGAGGTATGTCTATTTTTTAAGTGCCATGCGACTACACTTCCCCTTCCTCTCACCTGTTGGTTTCTCTGAACCTGTCTTATGTCAATCTGTACATAATATTTGTATTTCTTTTTACAGGAAAAAAATGTTCATTTAGTTTAAATATGAATGTCTTGTTCTACTTTCTTCCATTCCTTTTTTGTTACCGTGATTGTTAAATGTACTCCTGTAATAAACTATAAAGTAAAAGGATTTCTTGAATTTTGTCATCCCTTCTTAGAGGTATAGCTGAAGATAACATATGTAGAAAAAAACATCGAAGTTGGCAAAAATTTCAAGTGCTAACAAGTCAAGCCTGTTGACACTGTATCCTGATAAACTAAAAACACAAAAAGGCAAATACGATCCAGATATCCAAACAAAAACATGCACAGATACTCAAGTATAAAAGAAACTCTGTGTGTTTCTATAAACCACATGAAACAAGCGCATAATCATATAAGTATGTGCACAAGCGCATCCAGCATGCAAATCAAACAGATGGCAGTCAGCCTTTATGTTAGCGAGCTTGCAGTACTGAAAGCACTGACATGTAAATCAAGAATGGTCAGAAAGTGAGACCAGGTGCCTTCTGTCAGGTTAGATATAGTGTTGATAGCAGTAAACGCACCATTTAATTGATCGTATTTTCTATAATGCACCCACTTGTGTTGTGTTGAATATTAATTCCAATATCTGCAGATGACAACTACAGTATTACTAAATATTTACAGTCAGGCAGATAAAACAACTGTGCTGATATTAACAAAAGGCAAAGGAGTATTTCCAATGTTACCCAGATTTATGACATGTCTGGGAACATGACATAGGGTCATATATTCCCAGGGTCCAAAGTTCTCAAGATTTAGCTGGCAAAAATAGGGAAAGTGGCAAAGGTGAGATGTTCCTTTTATGGCATATCATGGGAATATGGCATTGGAAATATGTTCCCATGGCCCTATGCTCCCAGGGTCCTAAGTTCCCCAGAATTTTATAGCACATCACGGGATCATGACAGAGTGTCCTAGGTTCCCAGGTTCCGATTTTCACCAGAAATGTATGGCACATCATGGAAACAAAGGAAATAAGTTCCCACAGCTCTATGCTTCAGGGGTCCTATGTTCCCCTAATTTCATGGCAAATAAAGGGAACATAACAAAGGGTCCTGCGTTCCTCTAATTTTTATGCCACATCATGGGAACATGACAAAGGGTCCGATGTTTCCCAGATTTGGATGGCACAATCTGGAAACATGAGACAGTCAACAGAAGCATTGTTGCTGCTCAGATTGTTTGAGTTATCTGTCAAAAAGCACAGCCCTTTCAATCAAACAAATGATCATAAGCTATCCATTTCTCAACGTAAGTGTCTCTGACAAAATGTCAAACAAATATGAAATAATCTCATCAATCACTTTCGAAATATAGGATCAGAGGAGAACACACATGCTATTATGTTTCCTAAAGTCTGGCCCTGCCTGATAGTTGTCTCCATTAAAATGTAATTAGGAAGCAACGCATAGTTGTAAATAAAATTATACTGCTTTGTGTTATCTTTTTTTGGAAATGTTGACTATTGTGTTATTGAACTTTTGAAAATGAGTCTACCAATGGGACTGAGACCCGTCATGTGGGGGAACACACAGAGAGCGGTGGTCTGGTTCAGAGTCCCAGCAGATTGACTGACTGATGTCTCAATGCCTCTGTATCTGTTTTTATTTCCCAGCCAGCAGATCGCTGTGGTTTGTGAACATCAAGGAGAAACCGGCTGTGATGTTCGCCGGGAGTTTTCCTTTCGCTTGATGGAAGACAGAAACAAGAGACAGAGAAGGAGAGAGCGCTTATAACAGTGATGTAGAAAAATACACACACTTCAAAGACATAGCGCAAGGACACACACGGAAATGGATGAAAATATCCACACAAATAACACGGATATAAAATATGACCGAAGAAACACTTGCTTAACAGTTTAGACGTGTACACTTGCAAATGCGCACACACACAAACACAGCTTGTGAAAGGAACACAGAGTTCAGTTCTGTTTGTTTGTAGTTTTGCCGCCAGGAGAGACTGTTTGCCGCACTAAGTACTCCAAGATGAGGGAACCTAGCTTTGTGTGTTTGATGGTTTTCATGAATGGACGGAAGTTCTGTGACTGAGTGGTCTTTTTATCCTTTCAGCAAGTTGAATATGTAAAGTATATATTGTGTTGTCATAGGAGTGTGCTGCAAACGTTTAATGAATGTTAACAGTGAGCAGACATGCTTCTGATAGTAAAACTAAGAGTAAAATCCAACTTTTGAAAGATTTATATTGTCAAATTCTTCTTAAAAGAAATGATGGGAGCATTATACAACAACAGTTTGGACTTTATACTGGTGGCTTTTTCGAGGTAAGGGTTGGGTGAGTTCAAATACTATTCACCAGAAATAAAGATTACAGATTTAAAAATAAATAAAAATCTCCATTGGGGATTTCAATAATACAACAACAAAAAGGATGAAATTCATTTTGTTATACAGTTCGGTTTCTTAAAGCTGTCTTCATCCGTCTTCCCACATAGATCATTAACGGATCTCTAAAATAGAAAAAAAGACCAACATCTTTGACACTATGCACACACTGTCTGAAAGTGCAGCTGCAGGCTAGCTAGCTGTGTCCTCTTTGAAGTGCCGTTTGGGACAAATGCAAATCCTGCTTTTGATTTTGATGGTCAAAATTAAAAGCTCATTTCGATCAACTTCCATATTAAATGTTCTTAACTCTAAAATTAAAAGCATACTTTCATCAACACACCAGGAAGTCTTTTATCCGAATCAAGACACAACTTTTAATCAACTAGAAACTTGGGTATATATTTTTTAAATTAGTTCTAAATTCTTTTGGAAAACTTGAACATTTTCTAAGTAACTTTTTCCCTACCAAGAATTGTTCTTACATAAACAATAAAAAAAGTGTATTTGTCAAAAATTAGGTTAATAACAACATTTGTTGAAGTATCTAAAGTTATCTAAAGAGAGTACATTGAAGTTTACAAAAGAAAAAAATCTATCTCTGTCAGAATTATTACTGTAATATTACACTCTCAGTCTGTAAGTGGTTAAAAGAAGCACTTTAAGTGGAAGGTCGGAATTACATTGCAGCCCCTATAACTGTTTTGCAGCTGCGACACTGGACCGGTTTCACAACATTTAGTCAGTATGAATCATGTACACGCAGTAATATTTCAAAATAGAGACCAGGTCTGAAAATACCGGGACTTCCCTTTCAGGCAACTTGGCCGATCAACTTGATGATTAAAGAAAAATTACATGGTATTTTCCCATAAATGTGGCTATGTTGATTCTGCTGGACGTCCTTACTTTGTATTCGCCACCTCCAGGGAAACAAGACTCACAGATTTCTCGCTAAGCTGAGTGAGCTACCCATAGCTGTTATATGAATGATAAAAAAATATGTTATTTTGCTTTTGAAGCTGAGATATAACAATGTAAGATCTGGAAAATTGACAGATTTTATGTTGTTTGTTTTTTTCAGATGAATAACCCCTACTATAGTTTCGTTTCTGGAAATACCAGTAGACATTTCTGTTCTTCATTTGTGAAGAACAAAAGGGGAAAAACCAAGGGACAAAGAAAATGAATGTCAGAAAAGACAAATAGAAAGTGACAGAGGACTGAAGGAAGAGAGCAGAGAATTGGAGATTCCCCTCAGCTGTGACTCTCATCTTGGTTGAAGGATTAAACCAGTTATTATCCACCAGACTGGATGCAGAAGCACACATCTAAACCCTCAGCTGCAGGTTCAAGGCATCATTAGAAAATACAGCGGGACAGGCAACAACCAATCAGCACGCAGACTGAGTCAACAGATTGAGACTGTTGTGGGAGCAGAAGTGTGACGGTCCATCTGAGGACAGGATGATGTGGCGAAGATAAAAGAGAGAGAAATCAGAGAAGAGGAAGTGAATAATGCTAATCACAACTCATGCCAGGACTCTGATTTAATCCAAATCCTGCGGCTTTGAGCAGTTTACTGGAGGTCAGATTAGTGGAAGTGGTTCACTATTTTCTTTCTGTACAGAGACGAATGAAAGAAACTGAGAAGTTGAAGATAGAGATGGAAATGTTTTTGGTTCGAATCAAACTAAATCCTCGGAAGCTGGGCCGAAAATGTTTTAAGCTGTATTGGGGGGGGGTTCAACTATCTCACCCAAACACTTCTGTTTGTTCCTTCAACTGCTTCTTTATCTGATTCAGTTCATGGAATTACAAGAAGTCTTTTCAAAGCTTTCAGTCTCTTTTCTCTTCTGCACAGTTTTTACTTGTTATATGTTGGTTCCAGGGATGCCAACACTGGAATGTCAGTCTGTTGGAAGGTCAGGTCAATCCAACTCTTTGGTCTGAACTGAAATACATCAACTGTTCGATGGATTGCCATGAAATGTTCTACAGGCATACAGAGTTTTCTTAGACAATGCATTCTATATTCGAGATCTGTGGGGGCTTCTCCACACACATGTGCTGGCTCGGCTTGACTCAGTTTGACTGAGCTGGACAAAGGACCATCTGTAAATATTCTTCCTCCCTGTGGTTTGCCGAAGACGCACCGCTAAGACAGCTCTGCTAATTCAATGATAAACATGTTTAATTTACTATAGATCCTTCACAATAAAAGTCTCAGGTTATTTAGTTTTTTAAATGCTGTAGTTCAAGGCCACAAAATCACGAGCACTTTGACTCCCCTCTGGAGAAAGTCCTGTATGGACGTACCTCGGTGCTGAAATTGGTAATGGAAACGCAAATCAGCACAGTACGGTTTAACATGCCTCAGCCAAAAGTGCCCGTATTGGTTATCCACCAACTTTTCCACTAGGGTCACCCTGATGTTCACATTTTAGTTTTTTGGCAAAAATGTCTTGATACGTGTTGGATAGATTTCCATTAACCTTGTTTCAGACATTAACGCCTCCCTCAGGATGAATCTTGTGTGACTTTGCTGAGTCCAGGGCTTTTCATCTCGTGCCATCAAGGCATATTTTTATTGTGGATTACCAATACTTTGGTATATGACCAAATACCTACAAAACTGAGGACATTCCCATCAACACACTGCTGCTTATGTCAAGTGCTAAACATAAAATTCAATGTCTTTTATGTTGATGTAAACAAGTAGCTATAAGCACAGCCTGTAACTGAAAGCAAAGCCTCACACAGCCTCTAGCATGGTACTAGAAAATATTTAATCTGTCTTCTATTTAGGGGTTCTGGTTCTGGTTTTGTTGAATTATGTTTGGAAAGTTACAGCTCACCATGATTCAGAGTTGCCTTTGTTAACAGTGACAATTGTTTCCTGATTTGATAAAGCTACAGATGTTTCCTGGCGATCGATGCACACATGGACACACAAAGACATTAACTGGACAACGTTTAGCTTATATTTGACTAGTGAGGCCATTTTCAATAAACAGCTAGTTTGGGACGAACTAGTGTGTAAGAGCATCCATTATGATGAGTTGGTGTGGTTGTAGCCTTAGTCCAGCATGAGCATGCTGAAGTGCAGATGTATAAGGAGGTGTCAGCAGTTCATTTTGTGAAATGCAAACACTTCCTGTAAGAGAACCTGAGTGTTTTTTTGTCAGAGTGAAAGCCGTTGGCACCAGGCTGCGGGCAGAAGGAGGAAATGTCAATCTTACATGAATCAGTACATAAAAGAAAACAGGCAATTACACTTAATTCAATACTGAGAGTAGAGGGGGAGTGTTTGGGGACAGTATCTGGAGGGGAAAAAAGTGAACAAGGCAAGTGAACATGCACTTTATTTTTCCTTTAATTGTCTGCATATGACTTGGCCCACAGGTGTTTCCTCGTACAGGTGCCAGTATTTCCTGGAAGGTTACCTGGCATTTCAGATGAATGAGGTGTGTGAGTTTCTTCATTACCCTTATGTGGGGTTTCCCTGTATGATGGCCTGTCAGACATGTGTGAACTGCTCCTTGTTTGCTGTTTCATTTTAAAACCATCTACAGCTCTGACGGGCAACACACATCTGCGCATCCAGTTGCAGTCTGTGGATGACAAACTTCCAAAGAAAGCACGGATGACAACTGAGAGCTGAAACTAATTTTGCAATCAATATCAAAAGAAATGAGCCACGATGAAATTATCTGGAAGTTTGCCTCCATAGTCTCTGAAAAAACAAAGAAAAAAAACAAAACGTAGACAGTTCCAGGATTTGTCGAGTCGATTCATGTAATATTTTGTTCAGGGAAGTCCCGTCTGAGGTGTCGGCATCCTCTGTCCATCCATCACTCCTCAGTCTGTGCAAAGCCAAACATACAGAGAATGAAACTCAGACAGAAGGTCTTCAGTTCTGGTGCACAAAATCTGGACATTTCTGCCATGAATGTCAATGATAAGGAATCTTAAGATAAACCATCAGAGAAAGAGGTTCAATTTCTAGACAAAAATACTTCTATCTTCATCGGCTAATTTAATCTTGTAAGCAAATGAGATAATTGTTGAGAACATGGTGCGATTTTGTGATATATCAACTTTTTGGTAAGCAGAAATGTCAAAAAATAAGAGAGACGTAAAACAGTTAATATTCATGATATATATACACAGTACTGTTTATAATTTCTGTATAGTTAAAACATGTTTACTACTGTTAGATCCTAGTTTACCTTGTTACCATGCTAATATTTTGTTGCTGCTTGGTCATAAACCAAAGAATAGATTTTAATTTTGACCATATGATGGTGCTACATGAAAAGTCATGGGGTCACTAAGTCCCTGGAGCCTCACTCTGAGTGTTGAAGGATTTACTCAGTCAGCAATGATAAGAATATTTTTAATGGTAGGATGGATATAGAGGATTTTAGGTTTTGTTTTTACTGATAGGGAAACTTAGGAGTCATTTTATTAAGGATAACAGGATGCTCTGCCAATGACCCCTCAAACTGTTACGTTTTAAACTTTTGCTTTGACCCCGTTCACATACTGAAGTCATGATCTGTTAAAAATTACTTGTTTACGGGATCCTTAATTTCCAGTAGAGAAATAAATGGGAAAAGAAAGTGAGAGAAAAGGCGTGACTCATTGAGAGTTGGAAAGAAGACAGGGAAGAAACTCTTGCATAACGTAATTGGCAGAGTAAAGAAAAACAAAACCTAACGACGCAGTAACAGAAACAGAAAAAAGACAAAGAGAGAGAAAGAGAGAAGGAATGAAAAGGAAGCCATGTTTGATGACACATCAAAACTAGGAAAAGCGAAAGAATACGTGACAGGGGAAGGTGATGACAGAGAGATAACATCATAGATAAACTTTGGGGATTCTCACAGGTGTGTGAACTTAAGTTGAACTATCAGAAGCTCAGCAGGTGCATGAGTCAAACAGAGTTCAAAGAACAAGTACAGGCAAATGCAAATGCATACTTAAGTTTTTATCTCTATACTTGTGAGATCTAAAGTTGTATAATGCATTTACTAGCCCCTGAACCTTAACCACAAAGTTTAAAACCTCTTTGAAAATGTGTGAAATTGTGAAATGTCCTCACTTTCTAAAAAGGTCCTCAAAATGTCCAAAATTCGACTTGGTCCTCACAAAGCCCGAAAGACAAGAATAAAACAAACACACAAAGACATATGCAGCACAGTAGCATGAACAACGTATAAAAAATGTATTCCCTCTGTGTGTGAAGTGAATCCAACAAGTGCTCCTTCCTTTGAAGTGGATCCCACATGACCTGCCATGAGAGCCACCTGTCAGCATTCATCACCTTGACACAATTCTCTGGTATTCTTTCACATTAACGTACAGTATTCCAGTATTTCCTTATAGTGTACAACAGTTCCTTACAGTGTATAACAGCGCCACCTAGCTCCCAAACTGTAATGTGAGTATACAGGGAAGAAAACACAGCACAAATAGATGAGTAGAATATAAAATTAGTTATTTATATGATCATAAAAATGTACCAAATGTGAAATACCTTTTTTTTTATACAACCAAAAGATTTTTTCTGTAATATTTAAGGTTACAAAGACCTGAAAAAATGCAGTTAAATACTGCTACTACTACTTCTACCAATGAAAATAATAATAGGTCCTTTTTATATTTGACATGTTTTATTAAAATTGAAACTGGGCTGCACGAATGCAGCTGTGTGTCGTTTTAAGAGTTGAACCCCACAGAATGTGAGTATGAATTATTGATGAAGATGGTCAGGTTCGTATCAGGTTCAGACAGTGTATGACATCACTCTATTGATCGCTGGCACAAGGTCTTCCAGTGTGTCCAGTTTCTGCATATCCACTTACTCATATCCACATAGGTGTTTATTCTGTTTTCAGCCACATTTTATGTTTTAATTTCCTTGTTTTTACAGTTTTCATGCCACAAATGTACACTAAGCCAGATCATATAAAGGATTTCTTGTTAATGAACATGACATGATACTCTCCAGAATGATCAATTTACAGAAAACATGAGAAAAATAGTAAAACCTTACTCTGAATGTGTTGATATTTTAGGGAACAATGTTCTTTGGTTTCTCATGATATGATAATGATGTTGAAGAGCTGAAGAACCACGACAGTCTTTTGGGAACACATTTTTTTTTGCTCGTATCTAGGTAAGGTAAGTTTTAACTGAAGTGTTTATTTGGCATTGTTACCTTTATTTCACAACTGACAATGTGGAGCAACACATGATATGCAACAAAGACGTTGGAATTGAACCATGGACATTATGGTCCAATTGTATGCCTTCGTTTTTAGGCTATCAGACACTGAACTGTTTCTTTACAGGTAGGAAATCCTCACAAAACCTAAGCGCAGGCGAGAAATCAGCTACCCAGTAGAGCTAATAAGGTTTATTGGAAAAAGTTGGATGAACAACTTACTTTCTCTTTTTTATTGCAGTTAAGTTTTAAGAGCAGACTTGAAATCCAATCTCTGAAAACATCCGAAAGTGAATCCATAAACATTTCCAGTTTTTACACAGCTATGATCTGAAAAGCACCACCTGAATATCAGGGGGAGACAGGACTGACTCTCATGTCTTATATTTATAACTAAAAGCTGATAGAAGAAGAAGAAGAAGAAGAAGAAGAAGAAAGTCGGTTAAGTTGGTTTCAATGGCTAACATGGGGTCTTAAGAACAATGATGACACTTTGGCTCACTAGTAAGAAAGAAACATGATCTCCTTATCTTAATGCTTGTGCTCATGACATCAATGTAACCCCAGACCTTAAGAGGAAAGTCAAATGCATCCATAATCAATAGAGCTGATTGATAATGGAAAGCTGAACCCTCTACCAGTCACATATCAGAAGGGGGATGAGGGCAGCGCTGACTAATAGAGGTGATTGGTTGGGTCTCAGTTTTTAAGACCTCCTGCTGCATTTATTGGGATTCAAGGATAGTAATGAGAGAAGCATTCTGGGAAAACAAGGAGCCTGGGGGAACTACTGTTGGGTGATGAATTCATGAAGGGAAAGAGTAAAAAGGTGGGAAGAAGGGTTGAGGGGGGAAAGAAGGAAGTAGAAGGAAGGTGAAGAGAAAGATTGAGGATAAAAGAAGGAAACAAGATGAGAGGAGAATAGGAAGAGGAGGAAGGAGGTAAGAAAAGAAAGAGATGAAGTGGAGATAAATATCAGGGAGGAGGACTGGAAGCAAAGATGATGGGATCGAAGAAGGAAGCTGAAATGAAAGGAAGCAAAAATAAAAGAAAGATGGAGCAAAGTCGAAAAGAAGATGATGAAAAAGAGAAAAAAGACGAAGATAAAAGCGTGGAAGGTCGGAGGAGGTGTGTATCAGATTTGTGTCTTGGCTCTGCTGGTTAACCTCCCCTATCAGCCCATTAACATCTAAATTGTTGAGGAAAACTCCATTTCGTTATCGGTGCCATCACACACACACCACTGAGTATTTTGACTACACTTGCCCTCCAGTTCTTTGGCCCTTATCTGTTTTTATGAAGGAACAATGGCTTCTTTCAGCCGTCTGCCCTCCCTCTCTGTCCAACTCTCTCTTTCTCCCCTCGTCTTCCTCAGCCTCTCTCCATCCTCGGAATGCAGATTTTCCGACCACAGGGTTTGAAGTCGGGCTGGAGGGGAGCTAATTATTATGGAAAAGAGAACAAGACACGGAGGGAACGAGGGAGGAAAAAGAGATAGAGAATCGGGAGGGGGGGAGAATGAGACAGACAGATGTAGGAGAAGAGCAGCGCTGTTGTTCATTAGCAGAAGAAAGACAAAAAAAAAAACAAAGAAAGAAACACACAGAGAAGTGAAGAGTTCATTTCCCATGCTTTATTTGTACTTTAAAGGATTGGTGGGCAGCTGGGGCATATCCCAGCATGCTCTGGGCACGAGGCAGGGAAAAATCTTTGGTTCTGATCCACCTGACTTGGTGGACTTAGTCATAACCACTGAGATGCAACCACCCTAAGCTCAAAAATATGTAGACGACTCAGTTAAAGTTATGGGTAAGTGTCATGGCTTGGGTGAGAAGAAGAGTTCAGACCGGTGTTGTAAACCTGATGTGTCATTTAAAACTGTTCACATTTTTGCAATCGGACTGGCTCAGGGTAAATCTGCCGCGTTTAATGAAGACAGGGTGATGGCATGAAAACAGCCAAAGAGGCGATCGTCAGAAGAGCAAAAATTGAAAAAAAAAGGAGAGCTGAAGGGGCTGAAGATGGATGCAGAGGTTGCTGTGTTTCTGCTCGCCTGGTGGGTAGTGTTGCTATGTTTCGCAGAACTTTCACGCTGGTATAATTTTGTCCGTTGTGACGTTAGATTTGGGTTCTGTTGGAGTTCTGCGTAAAGGTGTCTGGGGGGCAGTTTCCAAATAAGCACTGATAGGATGGGTGTTTGTTTGGCCGCAAATTCAACCATCATCAGTCTTTCCTAAGAATCAGTGACTAACGCTTTGAGGTATTGGCGTGTTATTCATTCGCCATTTGGTGAAGTGTAGCTGGCGTTGTTTAATCGGGATGAATCAGACTTGTTTTCTTCTCTGGTACGATTTCGTTATGATCTAAACAGCAATTTTGTAAAGACCAAAACAACCAGATCAAGACCCTTTAGAGGAACCAATTCAAGAGTGGTTCATTGTGGTGGAAATGTATTTTGACCTCGATCTGATCCAGCTGGACTTTTTAAGAAATGTCATTTTTTGAAACATGTAAAGGATACTTCCTATTGCTGAATCTCTTTTTGCAGGAAAGACCGGATTAAAAAGCGTCGACTGACTGTTTTGACGGTTGCTGGCTGCCAAACAAAAGGTGTAATTGAGACAAAAGAAGAGGAAATATTCCCTCCCTCGACTATAGACGCCCCACATGTGCTGACACTTGAAGAGTCCATTAACAAAACCAGCATTTCCCATACGGAGCTAATATCCAGGCGGGCTGCCCAGGTAAATTAACAGAAGCCGAGCACATATTTCAAATACATTTTGGCCTCATTGATCCATGAAGCCGGTGAGTCTCATCAATACAGAATTCAGGCAGTTGAGATCTGAATGCTGCCAAGTGCTGAGAGCTTGTCTTTGAGCGACACGTGCATAATTTATTTCACTGCATCAGTGCTGCTGGTGGTGTCCGTGCCAACACAAACTGAACGGAGAGACAGTTTGAAACTCTGTCGCAGGAAGTAGTTAGCTAATGTTGCTGCGCAGCCATTAGCTAATACAGTAAAGTATAGCTGAATGATTTAAAGTGGCTAAAGCACAATCTTAGTAAAGGAGGCGGTTGGAACTTTTGTTCACAGGCTGTTGCTGATTCCTGCAAACAGTGTTTGCCAAAATTGTCAAATTACATCCATTCATTTTTTCACAGCGTTACTTTAGCTTCCCCTCTTATCACAGTTGAGCTCAGGAGTGTATATATGTGGATTTATACCTGTAGAAAATATCACTTCAGGTGTAGTTTCCTCTGGCTCAAATGTCTCATATAACTTAAAACTACAATAACCACACTGAAGCCTGTACAACTATGACTGCAATGGACAGTGGCATTAACATTTGGTACTTTAAATATGTAAAAAAGGAATGAATAAAAAATACAGAGGCCTATAAAGGACAAATGAGAGACTGCATCCAGATTCTCTCCAGTGTTCTTTTAAAAATGCCACGTAACAAACTAGGCTTAAGCAAATCTCTGCCAACCTTAAATCTCATGGATTCTTATTCCTACTGTCACTGACTACCACAAGAATCCCTGCCTGCCCCTTAAAAACTCTTAAACCCCTGATCTTCTGCACGTACTGTTGGGGAGGGGGGGTGAAGAAAGCGATGGGGTAAAATATTATTGTTGTCATATTGTTGGCTGGGGAGCTGAACGCTTATGACGGTCTTTAATGTAGTAGCCTGACTGGGTTGTTGGTTTGTGTCCCAAACCTCTGCTGAAGTTCATCTGATGCCACGAGCGACTGGAGGGGGGCTTAAGATGCTGGAAAGCTGGCGAATGATTAACACACGCAGATATTGACATATATACGTAGCTACGTGGCAAATATCAGTAGTAGACTTAAAAGAGATTTGTGTGCAGACACAAAGATGTATACTGAATATGAGTGCACAAATTAAAAATGTATGTTTCTTTGTGTATGGAAACTAAAAGTGCATGGGAGATTTATAAACCCGAAGACACATCCATCAGGGAGTGTGTTCTTCTAAAAGTCACCACTCATTTTCAGGCTGACCGGTTATTCATATTAACACTGGTAAAGGGGAGAAGCTGCTCTGGGATTGGTCTGTAAATTAAGCTGGAGTCCTGGTAATGACTCACTGTGGAAGAGATGGGGAGAAAAAGAACACTTAAAGAAAGAGAAAAGGAAATAAATAAAGGTTCTGCGTAAAAGTCGGAGTAAGATGGTGGGAGAATGAACCACATCACGAAAAGCAACATGGCAAAAGAGACAGAGGGGTTTCAATAAGACTAATGAGAGGACAAGAAGAATCTCAGAGCCAAGAAATAATGATGAATAATAAATAGGAAAATGTAAATAAAATATACATGTAGAAAGGAAAAAGAAACTAGAGACCATCTTAAGATGGGATCTCACCAGTTGCAACCTCCATCCCCAGGTAAAAAAAAACTAGTATACTTGTAGTAGAAGAACTTTTTTGTGCTTAGTTTAGAACATTTTTAAAAGTACAATTCAATGTAATAACAGTAAAATTACATGAAAAATAATAAGACTGTCTTGTACTTCTCAAAAAGCTTACCTAAAGTGGGTATTTTATACAAAGCTATATCTTTTATATATGAAGTATAAGAACTGACAATACAATATTAATCAACTGATATCCTACTGAAAGTGTCCTGGCAACAAATGTATAATGAATTTAAAATATACCTGGAAAGTACTTTCACAGTTTCAACATTTGTAGAAGGGTACAACACCAACATTTATTCTGGCAACTGGGTCTGAAGAGGCAAACGTAAGCACAAGAAATGAAATGGAGACGATGCTTGACGAAGGTTTCACAAAATACCAAGATGCTGCCATGCATGTAGCCACAATTTCTTTCTTTGGATTTGGTCACATCAGAATTTACAACATTGAAATTTTGGACTGAGGAAATTTCAGTGGATACTTTCACCGAGTTTAAGACTGGCGAACTTTCACATGTCAATTTGCACCATTAGAAAATTACAAACCATCCTGACAGCACTTAAAAAGAGCCAAGAGAAGAAGTCCAAAATGGAGGCAGCTGAATATAATAGATGTGTCACAGCAATTTCAAGCATCACTTCGTCACCAATCATCAAGAACCACTTATTTCATGCGTTAATGTTTTTTGGCCTTGACTCTTTGGCGCGATCTCTCCCGCTGACCCTCGGTTTTGTTGAGTGCATGAAGATGTAGTGAGGAGACTAACACTAAACTAAATAAGAGTTAAAGGTTAAAATAAGGGTCTGAGGTCTGAGAGAAAAGGGGGAAAACAGTGAGAGAAAGCAAAAAAAGGAAGAAGAGACCACGATGAGGGATCGCAGGCTCAGCTGTGATTTGGTTTTTGCTCTTGGCAAACGCACCGACATGACCAAAACCAAACCATCCTCCGACTACCCCCACCCCATCTCTCAACACACACACACTCACAAATCACCCCTAAAATACATCCTTTCCCTCCCATTGAGCTCCGAGGGGGAGATATTTGCGGGGAGCGCCTGGTTTGAAAACAATGTACGTTCCAGTTCACTTTCCCGGCCCCGCGTGGAGACAAACAAGACTGTGGTCCCTTCCCCAGAGACTCATGTGTATGTGTGTGTGTGTGACCTCTTAAAAGTTTTCCACAATAATCAAAAGTGCAATCAAAGATGGAATGGGAAGCAAAGACAGAGACAGAGAGAGAGAGGCTGTGTTTCTATCCACTCAATTGTTTTTGAACAGGCAGAAGTGCATTTCTGGCTCCCAGGCTGAATTGGGGTTGTTGCAGTGACCGCAGCTTTGCAAGATGCTGATCCGTCCAGATGCATCTTCAAACAATATAAGTGGTGACAGTAGAGCTTTCTTTGGGCAACAATTAGCATTAAGGTCACCTGAAGTCAACCTCAAAACAACTTTTAAGGACTGGAAACAGTTTTTATGATCCATCAGACGCTTTCCACCAGCCCCAGGATCCCTAGAAATTATGTCCACATTGTCAGAGAGTCAGTCAAAAGAGTAAAAGGCTCTGCAGATCTTTGGGGAACTGTGGATTTTGGTGGTAAATGTGGGTCCGGCACCACAGGAATCCAGTTTTTACATTACTAATACATTTATTTAATGTTAATGTAGGGAATACTTGAGGAACCAGACCAATTTGTGCAAATGATGATCTATATTGTCCATGTAAAGTCTGACTGAGAGTTCGGTCTCAGCCAACATTTATCTTTGTCGAACGAGCTCCAGGTGAGTTTTTGACTGAGTGTTTCTCCAGAGGTGAGCGCGGGCATTCCCCGGACAAGACTTGAGTGTGATCCGTCACTCTTGAGGTGCCTTCAGACGAGCTGCTTTTAACAGGCGCCAACTTCTTGCCGACCAGACCCAGTGGCTCATTTCCAGTTTCCTTTGAACCGCGACGCATCACTGTGAGTGATGTGACTTAATGTGGAACTAGTCCGTGAGTTTGTCTTTCGGAGATGCTCTACAACATGTTTGATATCCCTCAACCAGTCGCCATGGGTTCTGCCAATGTGTGGTGGAGGAAACATCAAAACAGAGAATGACGGTTGACGTTGCACAAGACAACTACAGAATGCACAGAGCAGGTTTGTTTTGGAAGTGGCCTTCTATTCCTACAAACTGCTAGCGAAACCACAATTCAGAGTACCAACAGTTGGTGCAGTGTATTTCTAATTAAAAGCTTGTATCCGAGGAGATTTGAAAGTCAACTACGCAAATGATAAAGGTTGGTAAGTAAGAAAGTAGTAAGAAAAAATGTCTGGAAGGATTCAAGGTCAAGTATCACAAGAAGAACACTAAAATGTTTGCTCAAAGATAAGAGAAGTTATTAAGAAAATAGCAATGGAAAAACTTTTAAAGGATTATCTATCCATCCATCCATCCATCCATCCATCCTCTTGTCCTGTAGTCGAGTCTTGACCAACTATTGGCTATTATGCTAAGCTGCTCCCCAAAACTATGGAAGATACTGCTTTGTTAAAAAAACCACACACAAATACGGACAAAATGAGAAGGCTCTGTCCGTATCAGTTTCTAATATATAAATGAGCCTTGAGCAGGGTATTCTGGATGCCCTTCTGTCCAGCAACGCTTTCCAGCTCTTCCTGGGGATCCCGAAGCGTTCCCAGTCCAGATGAGGTGTGTAATCTCTCCAGCGAGTTCTGGGTCTGCCCCGGGGTCTCCTTCCAGTTGTTTGTGCTTGGAAAAGGGATTTGAAGCAACTCTTGATGTTCACCAACAATTCTGTCCAGGAAAGCATGAAGTACAGACATTATAAGGTGACACTGAAAGTTGCTCCCAGTCTGACAGCTTGACGTCAAATTGCCAGATGCAAATTTAAACCGGCATCTGTTGCCTCAATGATCTCTGAATGTGACATTGCTGAATCCCTGTTTGCTGGTAATGTCACGACTCCGAGCCGAATCTGTTTACAATTTGTAGACGGAGTGGAATTCGCTCTGGGTACAATTGTTCTTCATGCCAATAACGCACACTGGAAATGAAAGATAATTAAATGACAGAAGAATAAAAAGACAGAACCGGAGAGAATAAAAGTGTCACCGAGCACAGAGGGTATGACCTGAAAGTTGGAAGCTGGGAGATAGAACAAACCCTGACGACGCAAGTTTCCAATTTACGCTAATTGTTACAAGATGATCCAGAGAAGAACAGTGCTGTGTGTGTGTGTGTGTGTGTGTGTGTGAGAGAGAGAGAGTGTGTGCTAAACGTTCAAGAAGGCTGATGACACATTTGTTAGAATAGAAGCCCGTAATAAAGTAGAAAAAAACAGTGGGGGGGCAAAAAGAAGGAATGAATAAGAGGAAAGATAAACAGATGCATGGACAGTCGGGGTACTCGCAGTTTTCAGGGATCGACAAACCTCCTCTGAAATTATAAGAAATCACACAAAGATATATATCGAATATATTGAATGGCATGCTCTCAAGATACTAGAATGCAAAATTGTTGAATTCCTCACAAATGGAGATCACTTTGTATGTTAAAGCAAAGCTTATTCTTACTGAATATAGAACATCTTTTTGGACAGTTTAGACTTCAAATCATCGAATCAATGCTCACTTTTAACAACTCTTTTTATGTTCTTGCCAGCGGCGGCAAATAATGTTAGGTTCTGAGGTTTATCCACTGCAAGTTGCACATTGTAGGGACTTCCCAGATTCCTCTTGTCAGACTCAGCTCTTCACTTGACTTAACTGGCATCATTCTAATCTGTACATTTATCAGTCGCTGCCTTTCATACTAGTTGAACTGTGAAATAAAAACAAAGGGACAAAGGTTGGTCGTGGGCAGTCCACCAGTTTGGATTAGACTTACAATTCTTGATAACTTTTTGACCGATTGCCAAGAAGTTGCTCCAGATATTGGAGGTCTGGCAAGGTTTTATCTAGTTCTTTTTTTTAAGATTTTTTGGCATAGACACCTTTATTAAGCAGTAGACAGATAGGAAATATGGGAGAGAGAGGGGGATGTGACATGCAGCAAAGGACCTCCGGCCGGAATCGAACCGGGGTTGGCTGCGTTTATGGCATGCACTCTAACCACTCGACCACGTGCGGGCCGTTTTATCTAGTTCTACCAGCACTTTTCTAGAGAAATATCGCTTACCAAATGGACTGGCACAAGATTTCATATAAATGTTCATTATTTGCAGACGATGCACCCTAATGAGTGTTGGATTGACTGCCGTGACACCTCTGCTGCTCCCCCACAGCTTTATTTTGTGTTTACTGTCTTTAAGCTAATATTAGGCCTTTGGACAAAAGATGACAAAGGATAAACATCGTATTTTTTTTTGTCTTAATGCTGAATCGGTCCGCCAAACTACAGAGCATCTTCAACACAATCGCAAGAATTAGCTCAGTACATTTCTGCAAATCCACAGATACATTTTAACTCAACGTTTCTTTATGTTTCTATTTCTGTGCTTACGCTCTGGGTCGGTTTGGGCAAAAAAAAACCCAACTAGGATTGTGACCCGATGAGCCAATACTCCGCCACTGCTCGCAAGTAATTTTAGACTTCAGTGAAACAGGCGAGAACCAGCTGAATGAAGAAACTCCAGGGCACAATCAAATAGAGGATGGATGAGAAGTTAGTGATTTTGATGAAAACTGAATGTCCACTGGGAATGTTGACGCCATCGGCTTCTTTCTCATCATGTTTTCTTCTTCTTCTTCTTCTTTTCGATGGAAACAGTATGCTGTTATTTAGACAGCAGAGCCTCTCCCAGCTTGTATCAGTGGGTGTTTGTGTGCCTTCAATTCTGCTATTTTCACAGGGATACTAACAGGATTTAGCCGAGCCATTTCACCATTAAGCTAATTATACTCTGTCTGCACACACACACCGACCTCCAATCAGCATTCTGATATCCGATCCCCTCCACCTGACGGCTTCCAGCTCCTTCTCCGGAAAACCCGACCCTCACATTCACACACACGCGGCTATTTTCCTAGACTGGCATTCAGAGCTTATTCCCAATTATCCTAACTACCCTGAAAAACACACAGAGACGCATGCTTGAATACACAGACAGACACATAAATACATGAACACTCACAGTAACATAGGCACACACACACACACACACACACAGTGTTGGAAGCCTCTCTCGGGCCGGGCTGAATCTTGGGTGGACATTTCAGTTTGTGTCCAAAAGCGAATTAACTGATACAAGTTAAAATGTCAACAAACATTCACAATGGAGCCTTTTATAAATCACACTGTGAGAGAAGGAGAGACAGAGGAGGATGAAGGAAGTGGAAAATACAGAAAAAAGGTACACACTACCAAGAATTAAAAGGGAGGGATCCTTTGGAGACAGATATTGAGAAATTTAGGAGAATGGAAGAAAATAAACACTGCCATAGATTAATATAAATACACACATAAAAAGGAGGATTTACGGCCTGGTCGCACCAACATTTAAAAAGGTGAACATTTAGCAGTAAAGACAACTGAACCATGAGATTATTTCATGGATTTGGACACACAAATTTCCACAAGAAGCCAGCAGTCATTTACAATTTTGATGGAAGAAAGTCTGAAGTCTAAAATAGAGGAATTTCTTTTAGCACATACTTTACAAAAAAGTTACGAGACAGAAGATGAATATATAAATATGACAAGTTTTTAAAATAACTTTTTTCACATAAGAGATCGAGCTAATGATGCATACTCTAAATGAAGTTATGCACAATCCCAAAATCAAAATGCTATAGGGAGTAAACTGTTCAAACCAGGGAGAATAGATGGATAAAGTGTTTAATTTGTATGTAATTTGTATGTAATTTGACTTCTTGGGCACAAAGTTATCTGGAGACTGGCTAACTCACAGTTTAGCCCCATGCTATTTGATTCTGCCACTTTCCAAATGTCACTGGACCAAACACATCAAATTCTGACAGGGAAACAAGTCATTTTGCGAGTGTTTTGGAGCTTAAAGAAGAAAAACATCCACCAAGTCACACCTGTAAGCTTATGGTAACAAAGGCTTTATGGGCCAGTGTGCATCACGTGATGTTGTAATCAATAACAACAGTTAAATTCTTGTCTTCTTCTCCTGTATATTTAAGTGGTACAGATAATTTTGCCAACATGAATTATACCTACAATACAGAGTTGACTGTACATATTTTTGTATCTGTAGGATTTAGAATTGAATGTATTTCTTGTATTTCTTGTATTTTTGCTGTCACACGAGGTCCATGAGGCTCGGGCCCAAAACATCTGGAAGAAATAAATGTCCAGGGGAGCATTGGCTTATGTGTGGACTCACACTGTATCTCAGACTTTTGCGTCAGTCCAGCACAAAGTGTTTAACCTTTTGACCGCTGAAATATGAACTTTTTTCCTCTTAGTGGTGAAGTTAGCAAGATCTGTAAGATGGCTGACAGTTAGCAAACTTCTTAGCTTGGAAAGTTTTCTCTTCAAGCACTTTAAAAGAGAAAATGAAATGATGTAATTTTGTATTATACCGGGTAACAGAGCATGTGAGCGGAGCTGAGCGGCGAGAATTTCCGCTCCCCGCTTACGTGGGTGTTAACTCCTTCGCTCCATCGCTCAAAGTCATACCAGACAGCTCCGCTCAAAGACCGCTCTCCGCTCACCTAAAATGTCATTGCTCCATGCTCGCTCAAATTTAAAAGAGGGGGCAATTCCTGATGAATAATGCACCTATATGACCTGCAGGGTTCTCCCCAGACGCCCCCCCCCCCCCCGGCCGACTGTGCGCCTGTCTGCTTGCTTTTCGAAATATTTTTACAAACTCCATCTCTCAACGAATGACCTCCTTGAAGGCACACGTGAGTCTGTGTGGACTTGTGCATGCCCTAGACTCGTGGAGAGCGGTATCGGCGTGGAACTGGAGCGAAACGGAACCATCGCTCTGGCCTTTGGATTAAAACCCGCTCTGCGCTCCGACTGTATTTCGCAGCTCCCCGCTCGCTCCGCGCTCGCTCCGCGCTCCACTCCGCTCACATGCCCTGCCGGGTAATTAACCTACAGGCTGCTGTTGTGACTGGATTGTCACTTTTACTAGCATTACCATCAGGCCAGCATGTTAGCATTTAGCTTGCAACCAGCTGCAAGGCGAGGAATCACTACGTCAGCAAACATCTGTGAGCCTGAGAAAAACCGAAGTAATGAAAATTAAGTGTGGAGACGACCTTTGAGACGATCAAAGATGAGAAATTTGGTAAAAGCATCAAAGAATGTAAAAACAACCCCATGGAAATCAAATAAAACACATGGAAATGTGATTTACAAAGACTTAATAGAAAGGAAATGTGCTTCCATCAATCCAACATTTCCATGAAGATTTCAATGCTTCGTATTAGGAAAACTAATTTTTTAAAAAACAAGATTCTTCATTGACGCAAACGATTTTCTGCCTGATTTACTTGGAAAACTCTTTTGATGACGATTAAATTAAAGGACAGGCTCTTCGATTAATCAAAAGAGAAACATCTTGAAATCAGCAAAATGGTCACTGTGCTTTCCTAAACAAACAGAGCGCCCAGTGATGAAGAGTCCTAACAGTCATCCACACACTGGACATCTCACTCAGAGCTGCGCAGGAGGATGGAGAAGAAATTACACCCTTAATATAGATAGAAATCCATTTGTGGTCGAAGCCTGATCGACCCAAACGCTCCACTGCGAGACAAATCAAATGTGGCTTTGGAAACGTCTAGAAAGATCTGTAAAATATGTCTGCGAGAGCCTCCTTGAAGGGTAAAACCCCCATTACTTGCTTTCATGTTCAGATGAAAGCAGGAGGCTTCGCCAACATGTAGCCTACAGTTTCCATCTTGCATCGGGAGGGGAAAGGCTTTTATTTTGAAAAAGCTCCTGAGACTTATTTATTTGTGTCAGGCAAGGTGATGGAAACAGTGAGAAACGCAGCGAAAAGAGGAGAAGGTGGACATATTTATCCTCGGTTCACATTAGACAGAGAACAGGTCACTGGTTAACGCACACACACACGCACACACACACACACACACACACACACACACACACAGTATCAGAGGGAAACGGCTCAGAGTTTTCTCCTGCTGGCTAACGGCTCTAAAGCCAAACAAGATGATAAATTCATTTAGAGCAACAATGCTTCCACTGTGCTCTGCAGGGCCCAACAATCTGTGTGTATGTGTGTGTGTGTGTGTGTGTGTGTGTGTGTGTTTGTCGAGTGTGTTTCGGTGTGAATTGTAAGCGAGACAATTTGACCTCATTTCCCACAAACCCTGCTGCTTGATGCCACATTAACTTGGCCCCAATATATCTGATGCTAATATACTGTTCATCGTCACCGGACGAAGTATCAGCCAACAGATTTTGAATCACACATTTCGTCTGTGTTGTTGTGAAGTAAAGCACACGGAGGTCGTGCCCGGCTGAGATTCGTCTACCGTGACGAGAGCATGCAATGAAACCAACTTGACAGCATCCCAGATTTTTTTGGACTTCTTCTAATTCGCAAAAAGACGTTTGTGCGCTCGCTTGAGGTGTTAGATTAGAGTCAGTGTTTAGGCTCATTGGACCACTGAACCACCTGAAAATGAAATCTTTCTCCAGAATCACTGACAAGATGAGCAAGAACAAGCTTTAACAATTACTATAGATGAAGCTTTGAGCTATTCTTATTTACTGTAACTTTCAACAACCACGGTCGTAGGTTCTCCCTCCTTTTGTCTTTGATTACTTTTTGAATGAGAAACATTTACAAACCCCCTCAGTGTATGACTTGTACCATGGTATTAAACGTACCTTATCTTAATACAGTATTGTAAGAGAATACGAGGGGAATGAGTCAGAGAAAGACCTCCGCCACTAACCACTGAGCAATCTGCTCCATCATATTTGTGTCCAGCATCCACTCAAAACGCTGGACATCTTGGAGCGACTGCCCGTCACCCTTGTACACATTTCCTTCTCGGGGAACAATCCCACCCGGGTTGTGGAGCACTTCTCCTGCGACTGCAGGCACGTCCACGAAGTGTTCCAAAAAGGGGTCTGGCTGCGACGGACTAATCAGGTTTGTGTTCACAGTAAAGTGATCCGTGTTTTTGATTGATGACTGTTTTCACTCTTCCTGCCGGCCATGCCCACAGCTCGGTGTAACAGACGCGGAGCAAAGTGGTTTGGAGACTCGGTTTTGTGATCGATTCGAGAGAGACGTAGTTTCTCTCGGTAATTTCTTTCCCCTTGAACTGAACCCGATGACAGACGATTACTCTCTCTCTCTTCACACTCGCAAAAAATGCAAAGACTCTTTAAGCCTGGGCAGGTGCCTCACCACAAATGCCGTCCTTGACGAATTATGCTCTCTGATTGTGACATCCCTCCCACAAAACACAAGGCAGTAAACACCACTCCATGCGTGCTTTTCTTAATTAACTTTTAATTTATATCCCTCATCATCCGCTTCTCACTCATGTCTCTTTGAACTCCATCTGCAGTGTTTGACCCAAAATCCCCCCGGGCATCAAAAGCTCATCTTATTTTTTGCGCAATCAACCAAACAAAACCACTTTGAACTCTGCATCGACTGACTTTAAATCATCGTTGAGAACACTACTGGATGCGTGTTCGTCACATGAGGTAATCTTTTCCTCAACCAAACCCTAAAAGTCGGTTGCAAAACAGTTGCGCCATGGTACAGTGAAAACAGGAGCCTTCATTTCCTCGCAAAAACCGCTCTGAGGCGAAGAAGCTGCACGGAGGTCGAAGAGTCAAGAGTCAGCGGTGTGGAATTAAGGAGATAATAACGTGAGTGATTAATTACAAGATTGTCTATCACTTTTTTTTTGCTCCTTGTCATCGGATCTCCATCTTTCCTCGTCCTTTTAGAGTCCAGCCTCCCCCCTCCTCCCGTCTCCTCTCGCTGCCTCTGTCTTCTTCCCCTCCATCTCATCATCTTTCATCCAGATGCCATGTTGTTGATGAATTCAATCAGAAGCTCATTTGTCACTGTCTGGAAAACACACAGCGAGAGTGGGAGCATCCTGTGCTCTGACACATTGCGAAAACAATCACTGGATGCTTTGTGTGTGCCCGGGCGTCCTGAGAAAACCCTCTGTCACGCACCTAAAAAAGGTTGAGTTTGAATGGGAGCTCAGAAGTAAACACGGTGGTTCCTGTTGTATTCGGTGATATAAAACACACTTTCCATCTTCGCCTCCGGTGAGTTGGATTCCCCGCTCGACTCAGAAGGACAGCCAAAGGTTACCAGATGCTCAAAAACACAATGCAAATGTTATACAACCAGATACTGTATGAGTCAGTGCGTATTAACATCATGCAAATGTACGTTCTTACTCCGAGAGGTTTATGCATGCAGTCATGACACAAAGAATGTCCTGTGACTGATTGCTGATATTTTGCATCAGCTTTGTTTTTTTCATTCTTACTGTAAATGCATCCAACTCTTTGGGGAGTTACTCTTATTCCAGCGAATCAACAAAGACTCAAATGGATTCTGACTCTAAGTCTGGGTTAAAATGCTTCTCAGTTAATCACTGTTAAAGCAGCATTTCCACCCAATCCTTGATCAACATGTACCTGACACAAACAATAAACTCTGGTGACAACCGTTACAAGTTGGGGCTTAAATTAGTCCTGACATTTTGCTGTCACTCGCTCATAATGTGTTATTATTGTAATCGAGACAATGACAGGAGAGAAGCGGTCAACCACTGTCCCCGACTCAAAATTCAAATTGACAAACAAGCTGTTGCTAGTAGCGATGGTTGACCTGAAATCCATCACAGGACTGTGTTTGGGCCAGCAGAAATGTTTTTTTTGTAATTCAAGTTTTTATTGAATTTAAACGGGTTGGTACAACATAACATAGAAACCTTCCAGGTCAGACAATACAACAGGCACTACAATAAAAATCCATTGACTGTAGAACAAGGAGATTTACCCAAGAGAAGGTAAGGCCCAGTTAGCGATCACTCCCAAAAATTATTCAATAAACAGATTATTCATTAAGCAAGAATATTAATAATTGTAGGAAAACAAACAAACAAAAACAGGCAACAACAGAGTGAGCTACAACCGCAATAATAGTGAAAATAATAACCTGAAGAATATGCAGATAAGTAAAAAGAAAACAAAACACAATAAATAAATAAAGAAGGTAACATTTAGGGAGAGATAGACAGAACCACAGTTATGAGTCCGGGTTTTCGGCCAGAGATACATGATTCCCAAAAGCCCCCCATGTTGGCCCCTTAGAGTGATTTCCGTCATTCTTCCTGATCAACATGGATTCGTATGAGGCAGTTTTTATCATATAGTTAACCCATTCCTTCATTTCTGGGGGTTTGGCTGATTTCCAGTGAGTGAGTACCGTTGGGCCAGCAGAAATGTTATGCTCGCAGGTTTGGAGAGTACTTAAACAGCATGCTTTTAAAATATTCTTTTATCGGTCTTGCCTCTGTCAGTCGTCAGCAGTGTTGGGTATCGTTACGTTTAAAAGTCATTATGTTACGAGATTAACGGCACTTAAAAGTAACAAAAACTTAACACGTTGGAGTACTTAAGAGTAATCAAAGAAACCCGGTCAAACCCTCTTCGCGACTCGTTGCACATGTGGGTTATATCGTCCAGACGAGGTGTAGCTATCTGCACACAAACCTTTGAATGTATCGGCTTTACAGCTCACAGTCCGTAACTCCGCAACCAAATAATACGACAAACAGACGCATTATAGAATTCACAGCTCTTTATTTTGCTAACAACCTAACAGTGAACTGGGCAGAGGCGTACAGTATTAGACACAGCTGTTTCGATGAAAACAGGACAACAAGCACTTTTCCTCCAGGCACAACTTGCATTTCACTGTTAAGTTGTTTTCGTCCTTTTCACCCAAAAATTCAAAATCACGGGTTTATTGCCACAGAGTTAACGTTGTCCTCTCTGCCGCCTCGCTACATTGAATTAGCTACACACAGCCTCATGCTGAGCAGCAAGAGAGAAACAGAAACAGAGATTGTATTTTATTTTTGTGGGGACAAAATAAAAGACAGAAATATTTTCCCTGTACAGTTATTAGTAACTACGTAAGTAAGTAGTTACTTGAGTTGCAGAACTGTTACGTTACGTATTCGGAGTACTCTACAAGATTACTTTGTAACAAAGTCCACAGCACTCGTCGTCAGTTAGCCTCGAAGCATTTTGGTCCACGTAATAACTTGACAAAGTTTCTAAAACAGAACAACTGGTGGTCACGATGGTTGAACTTAATTTCAATTTTACCACCCTACTGCCAGACAAGAACTTCAGAATTGGATGATTGTGCAAAAACCTCACGTTACATTCAGTCCCCACACTTCTTCCTGCACTGGCATTGCACTATTTTTCCTATTTAATCTTTCGATTAGTTTTCATATTGTTTGTTGTTTTGCACCTACATACCACTGCAAATGACTTGTACATGAAAACTTACTTTACAATAAAAACAAGTCTCCCCAAGAAAGCTGGCAACAACCGTGGAAATTTATCATTATCACAACATTATAGTTTAAGAAAGAAAGACAGTGTTTAGAGCCTTTGAAAGCGGCTGCAGGATGTGTGGGGACTTCGCTTTGAGGGAAGAGATTTTGCAGAAGGGGACGATATGGGAGCGAGGACAGTGGAAAGAAGATAGATGGAGCGAGAAGTCGATCCAGGTGTTTTTAATTATGACCGCTGAGAAAACGGCGAGGAAGAGAAAAAAATGAAAGAAAGAGGATTAAAGATCGAAGAAAAAAAAAATCAATCCCTTGCAGAGAAGATTTTTCTGGTTTTGTATTGTTCAAATTATCATTCTGTGGTCTGCAAGTGGCTGTGCACATGTGAGTGTTTAAATGTGTGTGTTGCATTCTGCATAATACGATCTGCATTCAGTGACAACAGGGCCAGCTGTGTGTGTGTGTGTGTGTGTGTGTGTGTGTGCACATGTTCAGGCCCACGTGTGAATACATTTGTCTCAATGTGTTCTGGATGTAAATGTGTGTATGTGTGAGTGAAAAATATGATGTGTGTGTGTGAGAGAGATGGATGAGTGATGGCGACTACGTGTGATAAGTCTCATCGCTGTGCTAAGAGATGTTTTATCATACTGACACTCAACTACGACATTTAGCGCAGAAAAACCCACATCCCCTACACACACACACACACACACACACACACACAGATACCCAGTAAAAACATTTATTCATCCTTTAAGGTTGCAGGGTGGCTGTAGCTCAGGAGTCCCTAGATCCTCCGGTCGTTGCACGTCGAAGTATCCTTGAGCAAGATTCTGAAGTTGAAATAGCTGCTGACAGTTTGGTAAATTCTAAGATACTCTGAGGGTCTATTGTTTGGAAGGTTTAGTGTTTGAATTCACTTTATTGTCCCTTTGAGGTAAATTCATTTTAAGAAGACTCGACATGAAAGATAGATCGTCAAAAAACCTGGCGCTAGGGTTTGACAAGTTGAGAATGAGATTTAAGAAAAATCAACTTTCCTACAAATTGGACCTTTTGAGGATGCTTCAACATCCGTGTTCAGATCCAAGTAGGCCTGACCCCAAAATCTGGTTTGTTTTTGCTTAGTGTAAACTCAAGTGTACTCAGGCACGGTTCCGATCGACTTGAAAAGGTGGTCTCGAGTATGGTTCACGCGTATTTTGGTATGTTACACATTAGGTGTGAAACCACCTGTACCAAAGGCCGGAAGTGGAATACTATGACTGTATGTTGGAGATGCAAGTGTTTGCTTCTTCTTCTCTGGGTATATTGGTGGTTTGCAAACCAAGAAAGTGAATCCGCAAGTGTACTCAATGACGGAACGACATTACTAATGTGAAAGCAATTGGTAGGATACTTAAATTTAACTCACGCATGATCTTTTCCATCTTTTCACCAAACTACATAGTTTTAGCGCCCAAACCAAACAAAACTGGTTGAGATGCACAGGTCATTTATGTTGTTCTGGGAGTCACTGACAATCAATCTCTTCTGTCTATTTGGTTTGAGGTTGTGTCAACATTCAATATGAAGCTACATCCAAAAGATGCTTAGCGTAGCTTAGCATATAGACTGGAACGTAGAAGGAACATCTAGCCTGGGTCCATCCAAAGGTAACAAAATACACCTCAGCATCTCTCAAGCTTACTAATTAACATCAGGTTTGTTTAATCCACTCACATAGAATTTGGAGATGTGTAGCTACAGTGGAGTATCTTCAGACACACCAGCACTAATGTGTTTGCACCATTTAACAGACTCGTGATGCAGCTCCATTTACCCCGTCTGTCTCTTTCACATACACACTCAGACAAAGCAGACGACCGTAGCAACGGTCACTGAGTGTACAGACACAACAACATCCACAACACACTGATGTCATCCTATAGAAAAGGGAACTTCTCTCCACGCTAACACACACGCTGTCTCACACATTTCATTAACAGGTGTGTGGAGATATTAGCGTCGCCGGGTTGTCGGAAGCTAACAGCACAGCGGCGACAATACAACTCATCCATCATTAAACACAACAACGGAGGGAACAACAGCAGTGACAACACAGCCACCAAAACACTGATGATATTAGTTCATTCATCATTGTTGCTTCGGCACATACCCAATAATGACGTATGTTTAGATTTTAGCATACGTAGGAATTATGAATTTAACGTAAAAAACACAATCTTTTCCTGACACTTCCCCAGTTGTTTCTGTGTCGATACCAAGTGTAAACCCACCAACAATGATGACCCATTGGTTTCTGTACTACCATTTTGAAGCATAACAATCAACCAATCTTGGCTTTTTGGAGCCAGAAGTGACCATGTTTGGATGAGAGGTTGGTGCTTGAGAGGATCTTCTTTACTGCCTAGTTTACTCTTAATGGGAGCATAATTTATAAAATTAACATCAACAACGTTTTGCACTGAAGAAGACTTGAAGCTATACATTGAGACCATAAACTCAACAGGAAACTAATTACTGAGGTAATAAATTAAGTGAGAAGTAGGGTCATTTTCTCATAAGCTTGAAAACAATTGGAGTTCTTTTTTTGCAACCAGTTGGCTCGCCCCTGCTTGCCATTGGAAAAAATGCACTTTAGCGTTGGCTATGGTTTTCAGAAATGAAAGTTTCATCCACTCTCCAACTGCCTGTGGTCAAAACTTTACCAAATCTTAATGTTTGAGTTTTGTCTCATTCCCAATTTGTTGAATACTGACGCTTTGGGTTGGTAGGGATGGTCGGCTACTAACCTAAAGCACCAGCATTTGATGAGTTCGAAATGATACTCAACATTCAACTTTCTAAAAATGTGACCTTTAACAAGAAAAGAATGGAGGTAGAGAGAGGAGAGGAGAAGACACTCAGAGAAGAGCCAGATGGAATAAGTAAAAGTGAAAGTGGAGAAAGACAGAAGGGTAGACCAAAGTGCAGACAGAGAATAAAAGAGAGAGAAACATGAGGAGAAGAAATATAATACACAAAGAAAAAGTGATAGAGACAACGATGATTGATGGTAAAAAAAAGAGAAAGGAAAAGAGAAAATGGAAAATAAAGGATAGATGAGAAATAGAAAGTAAGGGAGACAGTGGGGGAGAGCTAAAGAGGCCAAATATGAAGAAGATATGTGTGGAAAAAGACAAAAACAACCAACAGAAGAGAGACAGAATAGTGCAAATAATGGAGGGAGTTTTGTATGAAACTTTATGGATTCTGATGTATAAAAATAGACAGCAACAAAATCTCTTAAACAAATCTTTTAAAAATACAGAATAGGTCAAGAAGAGAAAATTAGACAGATGAATGGATGAAGAATGAGAGAGACAAACACCTCTCTCACAAAATCTCCTTCTCTCAGCCTCTAACAGTGTTTTATTCATTCTGTGTAACACAAACGGTGACAGCAGCTCAGCTATCTCAGCTCCGAGCCAGTGGTCAAATCGAATTATCTTACGTTTCAACCATACAGCTTTTTGGGCTGCACGGCAGCTAATATTGATGTATTGTATTCTGGGATTTAACCCGGTCCAAAACCACAGCGGCTGATCCCTCAAGTGTCAAATACGACTAATACCTGGAATTAAATACACATCTGTAACTCGCAGACGCTTTGTTCTGATGTATTTTAGCTGAGCAGCCGAGCACAGAGCAGCGTCCTGAGGGAGGCGTGGAGTTACCGCCAGCCACTACACTAATCCATCTTCGTGTTTGATGGGGGCACAGAGAATGTATCTCATATTATGTTTTCTATTAAAGTTTGCTGATGTAGCTGACCCATCTCTGGGATTACGTAATAGGAGCTGTTTTTTTTTGGGGGGGGGGGGGGTCATTTTTACAAGTTTTAAAACAATGAGCGTGAGTGTATACTGATTGGGTTGATCCTAAACTTTAACGGCGGATGCTAATATCTGGGTTAGCCTACAGAAATAATCCTTGAAGCAAACAGCCCAGTACAAAGAAAATAAGTGGGAGCTTTTACGATTGACTAGCCCAGGTACAAGCCAACTAGCCAGGCATTTTCTTTTGCATATTACTGTTGGCGCTGCTGTTGCAAACACAGCGTTAGCAACACGGCTACAGCAAGCATCCCAATTTGACTGAGAAACCCTGATTTCAGTGCTTGGTCATAAAAATAACTACAATTTGCTGTTCTTTAAAGGTGACACTAACTGCCGGGTTAGCCTTCAAAATAGCTACATCATCCTTGCAGCATCATTTTTTTGTAATTTTCTGCACTCAGCATGAACCTCTCTGGGCTGTATCAGGGGAAACGTTTCTCTACTGTGCTCAAGGATATAATCAGAGTCAAGATCATGACTACATCTGGGGGGTCTGATGCTTATTAATACCTGGAATAAAAGCACAGATCATAGTCTTTAAATAACAGGCCACCTATAGTGTTATATAACACGAGAGCCAAATGAAGCAGGAAATGACAATTCGGCTGTAAAATCTTGATGTGTATCTCGACTAATAACTGTTTCCAAGGTCTCGTCTTTAGCAAGAATCAAAGTGGCTGTTACACGTCGGGATGCAGACACTATTCTGGCCTGAAAGCGAAAAGGTTTGTTTTCTTGCCCTCAATATTAAACTCTCCAGGCTCTGTAACAGCTAATGTTCCTGTATTGTATTCCAGGATATAGCCTAATCCAAAAACCACAGCGGCTGGCTGAGGATTCCCTCTGGCTTGTGTCTCTTTTTCTCAGATCTTTTTTTTTCTTGTCAGTCCATCTTTGGTTCCAACAAAGACAAAGTGCACAAAAGACGTCTGATTGCAGGTCAAGGTAAGAAAGCAAAGGAAATTACCACCAGCCACCAAACATATGATGGTGAAACTTTGCCTGCGGGGGGTAAAAATCAGAAAAATGTTTGGTTGAGATGTTGGTTGAAACAGTGGCTGAATGCGGGGAGTTTGAAGACAAGAATAGTTTTCTGCCCTCAAAGTAAGTCTGTCTGGGCTTCGTCACAGCCAGTATCACTGTATTCTATTCCAGGATATAGTCTGGTCCAAAACCACAGCAGCTGGCTGAGGATTCCCTCTGGCCTCAGGCATGGCTAATACCTGGAATAAGACACAGATCAGTTACTCCCTCTGTCTCTGCAGATCTCTTGTGGGATTTTGAAGGCCGATACTGATGGTTTTGGCCCGACGACGCCAACAAGTAGATATTCAATACAGTATCTTTGAATTTAAACTTCTGCTTTCATGCTTTTCATGCCAATATGTCCCACAAAATTACAAGTATTCAATGGAAAGGCATCTGAAACAGCACTTAGGCAATGGAAAAATATGATCTAACAATAATGAAATATGTTAAGCCTTTTCAGAGGTTTAGTTTCTGACCTTGTGAGATAATATATCACTTTTACGTCACCGCTTCAGCCGTGGTGCATACCGAACTAAGACAGAAGCAACTTCCAAGTTAATAAATATAACAGCTTGCATAACACAGGATATTGTCACTGTGCTCTGATTTTTAAATGTGGACAGAAGTCTCACCAGTGTTGTGCACAAGGACAATGGAAGAGCTACTTTCTGTGTAGGTGAAAAGTAAGAGCGATGGCAGCATGGTGAATAAAAGTAGGCCTAGTAAGTCTTCGGGAAAAGCTTTCTGCTTTCATTTTGTTTTTCCAACACGTCCTCATACCTAAGCTACCAAATAGGTAATTTACCAACGATTCCCAAAACGACTTATATGACTGTTGGAGAGTTCCAACGAGAATACTGGATCCTCGTTGTTACGTCATTAACCCAGAGAAACGGTCGCCGTTTGGTTAGGTTTCAGCACCAAAACTAGTCGGTAAAGTTTGGGAAAAGACCAGGTGTGAATTAAAATATGCCTATTATGTAACCTTAGTTATGTTACATGTGCGATGTGAGTTAAGTTAATTAAAATAAGTCGCTGCTGACTTTTGATTTCACACGGGGCACCAATATATTCAGCGGTGGTGATTTCTCTTACATAACTATTAACTTATACGAATAGAAAAGCAGAGATACTCAAAAATTTGCTCACAACTTGCAATTATCTGACTACTAGCGGTCATTTCTAGGCTAACATTCGCAACCTGTACTCCTACCCTGCCAGTGTGCACTAATATTAGAAGAGTAGTACCGAGTGCAGCATCTTCACTGTGGGCCGTTAAATTTCAGGTGTCATGTACCATCAAATATGGGGATGCAACATTGATATACATCAAAATGCAGGACTGCCATGCACAAATCAGCAATAACAGTGTAACATTAGCATGCTTGCTAGTCCTCGTGACCTTCAGTTTGGAAATCTGCCAAAAAACTTCGTTGTTTGTAGCTCGAACACTTCACCTTACCTGCGGGTTTAAAAATCTATGACCTGTGTCTCAACCCAAACAACAGAGTATGATTATACATATAAACATAGCCTCTTTTTCTTTAAGCAACTACTAGAATGCGACCCTCACTTTGTCCTCTGTTATCACACACTCAGTTCCTCCCACATGTGTTTTCTATCTGTTGTCCTGGCCGTCTGTGAGTATCAGAGGCTGAGATCTCGGCTCACTCTTCGCATGACCCTCGCACTCTGAACAGAAGCAGGCTCGTACGCTCCAGAGGGACCGAAGGGAGAGGCTGATCATATGTGTTCCCTATACAAAACATGCTAAATACACAGACGTGGCATGACACGTTACAATACTTTCTGTTAAACCACAAATGTAATAAAAGATGATAAAGTAATGTCTTTTTCAGATAATGTGTGGTGTATCACGACAACAATCTGAAGATCTTATGAGTATGTAAAGTGGTTTTGGTATAGTTTATTTACATTTAGACAAGGAACTGTTATATTGTCTCTCAACAGATGTGAAGGATCATTGGGAGGAACCACAGAGACCACATAAAGGTTACTGCTTTCTCCAAACAAGAGCTTATTCCATCAGAAAAAATATTTAAAATAACTGTAATCACAAACAAATTTAACACATAATGGCTTTAACATATTACAATATTCTCATTCACATTTATTAATCTGCAAACAGCTGATGAAATGCATGACTTCCTTTTGTTTCCTGTGTTATGTCAAGTTAAACTAACCGACTAACACTCCAACAATGTGATTGGTCACTGAAAATGGTATGGTCCAAATTTATCAAAAGGGCCTGTCAAATATAAACAACATTTAAAGTATTTTACAAAAGTGTAGTTATGACCAAATACCCCAGAAACCACTAACATTTCAACCAGTCACGGGTAATTTTGTTCAGTACGAAAAAGCAAATGTTGACATGCTAGCAAGTTAAACGATATAATGTTGATTATCCTAATGTTAAACCTGCTGAAGGTCGACATGTTAGTTAGTAATTTAGAGCAAGCAGACGACATTAGCATCCAGCTAAAATTACAGCTGTACCTTTTCAAAAGCCTTGGAGAGCTGCTAGCTTGGCTGTAGACATGAAATGTTCAATTGAGCGTGGTATACACAAAGACTAAAGATGTCAATAAGCCCAGCAGCAGGTCATCTGATTTGCATGAAGTGCAGTTAAAGGGGCAATACGTTGAAATTGGCCACCTGTCAGAGGTATAGCTCCATAAATATGGAGGGCAGCATATCTCCAGAGTAACCGCCAATCTATCTTTGGCTGTAGCTATTAGCTGCCATTAGCTAGTTAGCCATGCAGCTTGCAGCTCTATTAACAGACCGGTTTCTGGCTGGACTGTGACCTCAGATTACAGGGGTGTCAGTGTTGGCAACTGGGCTGAACACAGTGTTCAAGACCAACAGATGTTAGTTTGAAAACAGGAGATACAGTACAGAGGTGATTTACAGTGGCTCTGAGGACTTCAACCCGACTGTGCAGGTTCCAATAAACACAGCAAGAGAAAACAACATGATGGAATGTGTATCATTAGCAGAGAAACTGCAGCTAATGTCAGAAATACACTGCCTGGCGAAACACACCTGCACAGTTAACACCTGAGTCGATCAAAGACGGGGCAGGGAGAGGGAGGAAGTAGTGATGCCGAGATTGCATCTCCACGGTAACAGTAACACGGGAGATAGCGTCTCGGCTACGGCACACACCATGAGGGTGTGAGTGAAAACATTGTGTGAGGCCTGTTTGAAGATCCAAGTGTGTGTATCTGCATCTTCACAGGTGTGTTTTCTGATGGTGTGCGTCGGAAGGTCACAGGGTCGCTCGATGGGTTTTGTTATTGAAGCAAAAAAAAGATTTGTTTGGAGACATACACTGTGAGTCATGGGGTGTACAACACTTCGTATCGAGGCTGTGAATGTGGAGAATAAACAGCGATGAAAGAGGAAAGAGAATCAGCTGACGGTGGGCTGAGGGAGTGAAACAGAGGACAAGGGGGGAAAAAACAATGAATGGACGGTTGGAGTGAAAAAAGGGGAAACAGTAAATGCTGTGTAACATTTATAGTGCAGCACTTTTCAGGGTCACTCTGTTCACTGACCCCCAACACACACACACACACACACACACACACATCTTTTTCCTCCTCAGCTACACTCATGTAGTGATATATGTGAGAGGGGGTCATCCATAAAGTTTTTTAAATGGAAAAAGTCTGTCCGTCTCCGTCTGTTGATTTTTACTTCACAACAAGCCGACCTGGGTGGCTTCTGAATGTCTGTAAGGGAGAGGAGAGGGTATGGATGGTGAATGGATATCACAGAGTCATCGTCACGTTGTTGGGGCTTTAATGCACAGTATGTCATTTCTGCTGCAAAATAACAAAAAAACAAAAGTCGTGTTGGATCGTGGGAGTTTTTGACAACCGATGTGAGGTAATGTTTCAGTCTCATTCACAGACTTCCTCTCCGACTCTCTCCAGGAAGTTATAGCGACAGGCGGCCAAATGAAACGCACCATTACCTTGAATATTTGGATTTCGCTGGTTTGAACATTTTTGGAAACATTTGGGAAAATGTGAGCAGACAACTCAACAAAACATACAAAAGAGTCTGAGTTGTTTTTGGACATTTTAATGCTATAATTGCTATCTGGGGACAAAGGTCAGGTCCTACAATGTAAACCATTTATTTTAAGGAATAACACTTGGTTGCAAGATTAAGGTATCACAATCTATTCTACCTGTTTTCCACTGATATAGATATATATGTCTACACATGGTGCAGATTCGACTAGTAATGCTCAAAATAAAGGTTTTTGTGACGAGGGACATCAAATAAACACACTGAATGTAGTAAAGGATCCATTTTAACACTAATGCAGGCAACCCAATCGCTGTAACAACGCTGTGATTAACGTCTGGTCAGGTTCAAACACAAAAACCACTCCAAGCGACCATGTTATGATTCAAAACTCGGCTTCGTTGCCACAAAAACAGACTGAAAATGTCCCAATGTCTCGTTTAAAAAAAAATTCCTGGTTTCTTTGCCACAAAAATGGTTCCATGAGATCCTGATGGTCGCTAAAAAATTACAAGTAGAAGCTGGAGGCAAACCATGGTCTTATTCTTGAAGAGTGGTCTGGTCGTTGGCAGCCATCTTGCCTGGCTGACATGCCACAGCCATCCCCACATGATAAGAACATCTACATACAAATGTGAAATGACTTTAAGCTATACATTTCTCATAAGTTTCTTCAGATCCAATGATGTTAGCAGATTCACCTCTCTTTTCTACTCCGTTACATATTTAGGTAGTTTTCTTAAACTCTCGCCTCAGTGACACATTCTGCCATGACGGCCACAGGCCACACACACACACACACACTCTGACACACCTTAACCTCGTTTATACAGCTGTCTGAGATGTGTGTGTGTGTGTGTGCTGCTGACACTGCTTTTGCGATCCTAGCTGAAACAGGGGGAAGAGGAGAACAGTTATTTCTTTGTTAAAGATCTTAAACTTACACAATAGTCGAGGCCGAGAGGTGGGCGAGTCGAAAAATTTTACTTCACTCATCAATCAGATTTGAAACCAACATCTTCCGTCCAAATGACTGATTCATCCACTCGATAATCTCCCCTCTATGACTCTCTCTCTCCACTTTACACCCTCCTGTCCCTGTGTGTTGAGAGTATAATTATTTTTAGAGCGTCGTGTTGATATATACTTTACATCAGAGTCTACACGCTACATACATGTGTTTGTTTACGAACGAGTTTGTCTGGCTGCGTTCACTCTGATGGGAACAGCGATTTATATAGCACCTTTCAAACACAGCAGCACTTCCAACTGGAGTACGCGAGGCAAAGAAATGTTTTCCACATGAAATCTGGTGCTTTTCAGATTCCATGTGGGATTTCTCCATTAATTACACCTTGCTTCTCTTTCTCCCTGTTACAACCACCTTTGAAACTTACCTTCCTGCAACAATTTGTCTGTGAACTTTCATCTTCCCATCTCAGCTCATCCCTAGCTTGTTAGCTAGTGAGCAATCATGACCATAGTAATATAAAAGATGATGTAGGCTACTGTCTGTGACAATGTCCCATCTACCTCACCATCTGTACAAGGCCATGGAAACTCTGTAGCCAGATTTGACAGAAAATATCATTTCCATGCAGAAACATGTTGTCCCAATTAGTAAAAGGAAATAAAGATGCACAGAGAAAATGAACTAATCAATCAAGGGTGCAAGGTCATTGTTGATATTTAAATCAGATTGACTATTGAGTTAGCTATCTGCTAAGCGAGGTAAGGCCAATGACATTGCAGGTGACCAGTGACAGCCGAAGAGGACGTTGTGTTTACCAGGAGAACTACAGCTCACAATCCGCTGTAACCCGTTAACACTAGACAACCTCTGAACATACAGTTAGGTAAAAATCATGCTAGCTAGCTAATTCTTGTCTCATTTATGATGTGCTTACACAGCAAATTCATCGTGACCTTGTGATCTCTGGTTGTCCAGTGGACAGAGGAGGACAACCAGAAGGCACTCGGTTGTGGTAACGGACCCAACGATCTCAACCCGGCTTTTTGTCCAGCAGACTACCAGTGATGTGAAAATGGCTGTCTGAATTTTTGTCTTTTCTGATCAACCTATCAGTTGAACTTTTATCCCTTTTCTCATTGTTGAACTTCTTGGATGTATTTGCCACGAGTACCAAGACCATCAGGGCTTCCATCATGATGTGAAAACAACAGGATTGAAACTGTAAGATTCATAATAATGCACTGTTTAAATCCTGTCTTCTAACTGACGACAACTGCTTTTACATGGAGGCTTAAATTAAGGTAGATGGTGACAGACATTCAGGCTTTCTCGGTTTGTTCTCTGGTGGGCGCTGCCAGGACTCGATGCTATATATCACTCGAGTCCACCATAGTTTTATAATTACAGCAGTTCTATTGAAATTAGTCAATTTCTCTGAATGATGTGACCAGACCTTTACAAATTATCTTTGTCTATAAAGCCTTGTAGACGCTATGCTGTACACTGTATTTTCATTTTTATGTATTCTTTCCATAGCAGTTTTCTCATCTCAGACCACGGAGGTCACGTAGACTTGGGTCTGCCTCTGAGAAACAAATGATGTAGTCCTCTGGTTATGCAGCGGTTTCTACTTCAAATATACAGTTAGGACACACCACACACACAAACACGCATCCAGAATTAATTCTGACCAAAGTCCTTGTGTGTCCTCACCAATGGCAGCGCCGACCAGGAATCCGGAATGTGGTGGTTTAGTCTATGTGTCCATCCTGTCTGTGCTTGCGTCTGTTATTTCCTGACTTGCGTGTGTGCATGAGTGATATACGTGGATCTGTAAGGGTAATGTGTCAGCGCATGACATCATGGTGTGCAATGAGAGGAAGCTGGCTGCTCTGCGTGGGAATCAGATCCGATTGCGCTCCCGTGTGTCATCAGATTTTTATTTTTGTCTGGTCATAAACACAGCAGGTGGTCTGCAAAATCAGAATGAAACTAAAAATCAAATGTTGTACATTAACAAAGAACAGAACAAGAGCAGTAAGTCTCCACAACAAGGAGAAGACAGAATGGGCCGACACTTGCTTATTCTGGACGTGTTTCAGAACCGAAGGTCTGACGATGAGTGACGGCGGGTAACACACCAGGAAGGGAGGGGACGATGAATCATAGAAGGTTTGGCCATGCTTATTATTATTCTGCGTGTGTGTCAGCTACCAGCACATACCAGTGGTGCAGTGAGTGTGCAAGCCCAGTCCGTCTGTAACCGCGAAGAAACACTTTGCACTTTCACCCTGTTTCTCTGTTTCAGACGGAATACTTTGAAAATATTTCTGAACTTTTCGAGGAAGGTTTCGAGTTAAATAAGCTACAACTTTGTCTTGTCAAGTTATTGAAAGATGTCTGGAGAAAAGTACTGACATGAAAGGAGCTACTGAGGTAGCCACTTAATGCAGAACTTAAAAAGACAGGAAACAAAACTTAGATGACGATAAAAGACATGTACAAACTCAAAAAAGTAGGGAGGCAGAGACAAACACATGTGATTTGCAATTCAGTGTGCAAGGATGTGTGTAAAATCTCACAAAGTTTCGATACACAAAATTCAGGGTTTGGTATGTTCTTCTGTTTTGAGCAAGTGGTTCATTATGCTTTTGGAAAAAGGCCAAAAAATAAGATTTCTGTCATGAAAAATAAAAACATATACTGTATTCTTTACAGATGTCTTTTAATCCCCAAAACAGAACATGAGAACAAAGTTTTGTCACAATCAGTTTCCCTGCAATCTTCGAAATATTGTATTTATCTTAAAGACAAGGCGACAACGAGCTCAGTGACTCAAATCTAATGCTAATGCTAATTTATTCTAGGCAGAAACACATGGGGCTACATCACACTCGAACAACTTAACTTACAAAACGTCTAGAACCAACTCACAAGCATTTTCTGATCTGCTGCCGCTATTTTCAAGATCAGTCCATGGTTAAGGAAACAAAAATTACTTGGCTAAGGCTTGAGTACATTAGCATCATGGTTAAATGCACAGTATGTTATTTTTGCCACTCTAGTTCTCTCAGTCAAAACAACATATACGTTGTAGTTGCTGTATTATTGTTAAAACCATCTTTGCTGATGAAAATCTGACATACTTCCTTCCTAAATTTCTGACTCATCATCTGTTTTTTTTCCTTGGAAGTTATCATTACCTTGAATAAAATTTGTACTTCCTGGGCTTGGACATTGCTGGTAACATTTGGCATAATGTAAACACACAGCTCAAAGATGTATAAAAAGCTCTAGTTGTTTTTCAGCATTTTAAAACAGAACATATATCTTTAAAGGAAACCGATGTTGCCCATTGCTAGGGAGCACAAACCAAGATCACTGATGTTGAACTCAAACAATTGCACGCCAAAACATCCACAAAAGGTTACTTGTCAGGAAAATATAAGTCAGTTGATTTTGGACAAAACCGGTGTTGTTTTGGTGAGAACAGTCTCCTTGGCGTTGATAATGTCACGTCATCATCCCACAAGCTTTCTTCTTGATAAATGACTTTTAAGACTGGAACGGACACGACCAGCTTAGGTTTAATGAGCCCGATTTGAATCAAGTGAAAGAATGCTCGTTAAGAAAACTTTTGTTTAAGGCTCAGTTTGTCCTCATAAGCCCGCTCATATAAATGTTTATTTCATGCTGTGAACTGCCAACTGACAAGCAGGGAGAAGGTTTATGTATTTGTTTTTGACCACTCCTAAACATTTCTCGCTGACGCAAGAACCCACAAAGTAACCACATCAATTTTTGTGTCTTGACTACGTGACACACTGACCCCACGACACCAAATGTGCCCAACGTCCTCCAACGCAGTGACCACAGAAGGCTTCCTCTCGAACCCTGTTTTGGAAAAATCTGTCAACTTCGTCATGTTCCCTGTCGGGAAATGACACGTCATGTTGACAAGAGGGAATTCCAGAAAAAGAAAATTCAAGAATTGTATGTGATTGCTTTAACGGGGGTCTTGTAAGGGAAAGGGAGTTGAGAGCGCCACGTGTTTTTTTTTCCAGGACTGATTTCCTTGAATGACACTAATGATGTCTGTGGTCTGTCTGGGCTGCTGATGGTCAGAGGGTGAGGAAAGAGAGGGAGGGATGGAAAGATGGAAGGATGGAGGGGAGGAGAGCGCAGTGAAAAATAAAAGACACGAGGACGAGGCAAGACAGACCAAAGGGGAACACCGGATGAGATGAAGATCGAGATAGAAAAAGAGGAGGAATCAGGGTTGAGAAACTTAGAGGATGGATACAAGTCATAGATTGATGATGGAGAGCGAAAGGAAAAAGGAGGTGATGAAGTCCAGCACGAAAATCTTGTAAAAGGAAGAAAAGATGGAGAGAATCAGAGAGAGGAAGAGAAAGAGGTGGGGTTCAATAACTCCACATCCAAATTGTAGCCGCAGACACATGAATTCGTCCAAAACCTAAAGGCATCTGAAGTGCTGTTATATAGTTCATAACAACTGCTTCTATCATTATTAATAATATAAAAACCGCACGTTGGAATATGTTTTTCTGCCGTTTCACCAACCTGACAATTGGTTATACTCCACACAGACCAATAAAATCCGGCAAACTAGCTTGCACTTATTAAACGAGCACATGTACTCATGTACTGCAGTGGCCCAGCAATATGATTATGCGCTTTAACAACCTGACAAATGAATAATATTCCATACAGGCTAATAAAAGATAGAAACGGGGCAATCAATAACAAATAATAAATGTCAACAACTGTAATGAACATCACCACACAGTCTGAGTTGAGTTGAGTTGAGCGCTTTCCATTTTTCTTGCTCTTGTAAGGAGCAAAAACTGAACATCTGAGAAAGTTAACTGAGATTTTTTAACATCCCCACATAAATTTTATAATAGTACTGTACAAGGGTTTGAGGATGTTTTTAAGGGCCTTGAGGAAACGGACACTCAAACTCAAAATGAAGTGTATAATCCCGAATCCAAAAATAGTGAGGAGGCAAGGATTTGATAATCAGGTTCAACCTACAGTACAAAGAAAAGACTTCCACTGTTCAAACAGATCAACTTTAGGCCTGTTGTTTTGTTTTTTGGTAGATATAAATCCACATTTCTGGTGTACGAGTAGAAAAACAGCTTATGCAATTTATGTGCCATTTAATTCTACTTCACAGTTTCTCTACATTTTGGATTTTGTTCATTAGCTAGCTAGCTAACCCAGAATTCATTGGCTACATCTCTTGGCTGCTGCTAGCTTCCCTATTCATTGAGCCTCAGTGTCTCATTTTCATATATTTTGAGCTGTTGGGATGTAGCCTAATTTGGTGGTCCTAGGCTAGCGGATTAATCAGATTCCTGGTGCTTAATGACCCACAGAGGTAAACTTGAAAACTCGACTTTTTGCCTAAATATGAATTAAATGAGTTAGTTACATAAAGTTTAACCCCCTGTAGAGTTTTCATGGACAAGGAAATTTACTATGGAGACCAAAACTGTTTTTCGAACTTCTTCGATGGCGAGCCAATAATCCTACTCCCTAATGTCTTTATCCTAATGACCAAGGAAGGTCGTGTTCATTAAAGTCAACTCAACTATGTACAATTAAAAATAGCACATGATTTCGTCGTCACTCACACTGGTTCCAAAAAGGTGATTGCATTTAAGCTGATGAGAAAACTATCCCACGTCTCAGTCTCTAGTTTCAGGTCTTCTTCAACTCCGCATGACATTAATTCGGTAAATTATGGTCCCATTTTGTCCCATGCCGCTACCATGGTGACAGATCCAATCAGGGTATCCTCCTCAGCTCCACCCTCTCGTCCGAATACCGTCTTTTCTGGCTCCAAAAAACCCAAAGCAAGATGATGAAGGAATCCGGTGCCATCTTTGATATTGGGGACCTTTCTTGGTCTGAGAAAATCTCCCTTGTAAAGGAACACTATACAGAATGTCATGGCCTTCTTGTGATTAATTTTATGAGACACAGTGGCTGAAATCTGTCCATGATACAAAGTTTAACATTTCTGACAGCGAGAATTACTCAGACCTTTCGGAAGACACGATTGTTGATGTGGATCAGGCCTAGGTAATTGCTTGGATTAAAAAGTCTTTGAAGACGAACCTGAACCTCAAAGCAGCCCCGTATCCTGTTCTTCCGTGTTTAAATTAACACAAGGTTCCTGAAAGATGTTAAAAAGATGTGGGACGGAGTCATTTCTCTGCCTTGCTCTCTGGGAGTGTTTATTATTTCATTGTCTTGCTGTGTACTCTACCGCTGAAATGAACAAGCCTGGACTCTGCCAAACACAAACACGGACACGTAAACTTCAGCTTAGTCACTCCGTCCACTACGCCTGATTTCTGACACACACACACACACACACACACACACTCTGGTGAGCAATGCTGTGGTCATTTAAACCACAGCTAAACATCCTGGTACCAGACCTCAGGTTCGCCTTGTTGCCATGACAGCACAATTGTTAGTCTCTCGTGTGTATTATGGGATGGGATCGGGGTGAATCCTGGGTTAAGCCACACATTCGCCTGTGTGTGTGTGTGTGTGCGTGCGTTGGTGACCATCCGCTGCCACTGTGACTTCTGTTTACATGTGTGTGTAGTCGTTCAGCTGCATATGTTACGTTTTTTCCTGCATGTGTATGTGTGTGACACGCTGCAGATTACAGGTCTGCTATGGGCTGGCTGCGAGGCGCGGTGACTCGTCACTGTATAAACACTAAGTAAACAAAGACATCTGACTTTTGGCTGCCCTTCCTCACAGTCATATTACAGTGTAATAGTGTCATTCATCCTGCTGTGGTCGAAAGGGAGGCAGCTCAAGGCCGTAAGGATTCCTGTAGCAGTCCCAAAACATTAGGAGAGCTACATATGACCTAAATAACCATCAGTCTCACCTGCTTTAACAGGAAAATATGTATGTCTGACTGAGCACTTTGAAAAGATGTTGAAAAGTTTAGTGCAAAGCTGTAGAATCCAGAAAAAGAAAGAAGTAATGCGTAAAGTGCTTTAAAAGTTAAAAGATCCAAAGCCGGCCAATAACAATCCTCCTATATTTGTATTTGGGATGTGCATGTGAAGTCCGTGTGCAGTAGATCAAGCAGAAGACGATGTCTGTGTTTTGTCATGCTGCGATAGAGAGTATGTTCAAATATCTGTGGTGCTTGGTTTGGGAATCTGTCAGTGAGAATCAGAATTTAACAGGCTGGTCCACACAGCATTAGGAAGCGAGATAGCAGTCAGACAGGCAGGAAAGACCACTGCTGACCCCGAACATGTCCCACACTTTCAATATGAGCTGCCTCCAACCGTTGGACGTCACAGGGTCCAAGTTAAACATCATACAAAAAGTAACCCATTCCCATGTTAGTGAATCTCCTAGGCCATAAGGCGAAGGTATGATGAGGGAGTGGGGTGACATGTATATTGTTTGCAGTTGTGTTATTGTATTGTTGTGTGGCCGGGACAAATGAATTAATCTTGAATATTTAAGGGAACTTTCCGCAGTGGAAGCACACAGCAGATCTGGCGTTCAGGTACAGTTACCAGAGGTTACTGAGAGTTTAGAGGATACCGAAAGTACTTCAGTAACCAAAACCAATTGTTTTAAAGTGTTGAAAATGTAACAAAAAAGGTCCTGCACAGCAAATCTATGTTACCATGAAGGTCTGGTACATTTGTCGCTGGTACTCTCCAACGTTCAATGGGATATTTGAGGGTGGACGCCAGAGGACGCCTCCGCCTTTTCAGCAAGATGACCAAAATGCGTCCGCCTTGTTAACCAGCCATTTCTACCCACCCTCTCTGAGATCTCTAATATGCTCCCTGCTGCCCGGATTTGTACAAAGACACTGCTGCTTTTGTAGACTTCACAACACCAGTGGCCCAGAAAAACACACCGACCAATTTCATTTGTTGTCTTCGGCCAGTTGAGTAGGTTACTTAGACACCTGAAGAATCCCAGTCCTTTAGGCATCCGGACATGTTGGTTTTAGAAATAAGGTTCACTTTCTCCTCAGTTACATATCAACTGTAACACTTTGTATCTCAGATTGAGCTGTCTCAAGCACTTTCTAATCGAATTGCCTCCCCTCGTGTCTTTCATTTGACTTTTTTACGCACCATTACAGCCTGTAGAAATCGAGAAACTGTAAACTCTTGTTGGTTGTGCAGGGGAGCTTAGAGCGGTGGTCAACCATCTGACAGACCAACACTACTTTCCCTAAAGCCACACGGCTAGCGTTGCTAATGCGTGGAATGAAAGTCCTCCAACAAAACCAAAGTCAGGAGTCAGTTTTATTTATGTTTGCTGGTACTTGTGGTATTTCACAATTATTTGCCCAAAAATTATAATTTTGCTGGTTAGGCATGGCTTTTGTGATTCATGCTTTGTCACTCCCCTTTGATGTGGTTGGTTAATACTTCTACTGGTTGTCATCTTTTAAAATATTGAAAAGTATGGATGATTTCACCCCAATATGTCAATTTGAGGCTGCTTCCCAACTTTCCAGCCACAGTGGCCAACAGTAGCAGCCCGAGGCCGCGTCTACTGTTGTGGATGAAGCTCTTTGAAGTGGATAGAACAGCAGTCTGGAATATCTTAACTACTTGACAGGAATGAGAGTGACCTCTGCTTGGCCTGCAGGTGATCTCGAGACATGACGGATAAAGAGACACTAACAGAGTCTGCAGTGGGTGTTTGAGTGTAAGTGTACATCTCTGCGGTGTGTGTTTGTGTGCAGTGCTGAAATGTTTAAAGAGGAGGCAGACGGTTCCTTTCCAGTGACATCAGTGCAAGAGGAAGAGGTTGCTATTATAGTCCCGTGGTGTCTTTAAACTCCTATTATTTGTGTGTGCTGGAATCTTTGCGGGTCAGCCAGAGGCTAGAGGAGCACTTGTCCTTGCGTCTTCTCGTCTGTCTCATTTTTTTTCTGTTCAGGTATTTCATCCTGTCTTTTTTTTTCGTTCTTTTTTTCCAGATAAGGAGAGGTAAACAGAGCTAGGAGAGGACGCTAATGAAAGCATGAGAAAGAGACCAACGGAGGGAGGGAGAAGTACGCAGGACAGCAATACAGACGGTGCTGTCGTGCCAAATATGTGATTGGTTCAGCTCGATAATGGCGTCCTATACGTTCCAGTAATTGATTGACTGTCTGATCCGGTTCCAGTGGCTGATTGGTTGCGATGGCGTCGCAGTCCAACAGAAGTGTCATCCAGCGGGCAGGAAGAAGACTCCAAAAGCAGGAGTTGACCAGGGCGCCGTGACATCTCAGGTCAAAACATAAAGTACTGTCCCACTGTTTGCAGATGTTTTTGTTCAATAATTTTTTATAACAATGAAGAAGAGTTCCCAAAGATTATGGGGTGTGGGTACAGAGTACAATGACTGAACCGAAGCCAAACTCAATGGCAGTGAAACTTTTTCGGTGTCGCGTTCAAAAACATGATATCGCGTCCAGAGCTACATGTGTCTTTTCAGGGCAACGTTAGGCAGATCCTGATAGTTTCCACATTTGACACAAGAGAAATTGATTTCTGCGTCCAGGTCTGTGACCAATTTCTTGTTCGTGCAACGTTATAAAAGAAAACCAAAAAGAATTACCAGTGCCATCGTCTGCTTTTCCTTCCCATTAAAATAAAACTCTTACGAAACAAACACAAAACGTTTTGATTGACAGCAATTCTGAATGTGGAAACATGAGCAAATTATTTCTTAACAATCCAACTTAAGTTAACGCCTTAACGTTTCGCTGAAGAATGAAATAACGATCTCCTGCGGCCATGTTGGGGTCGTCCATGGGAGGTTGTTTTTACTGAGCTTGCAGTAAAAACGTTAACAATTGAACTTGAGGCTGAAAGTACTTCATTTTAATATACTGGACTTAATTTGTCAAGGGAAAAAAAACAAAGCAGACACACATAAGAAAACATCACAAGCTTGACATTATTAAAAAAATCAGAGGAGCCCTTTGATGACCTGATAAAATCCAGTCTAATCCCTGCAAGACTATTCAAAGACATGCTGTAATGGCAGAAAGCAGACCATGTCGCATATTCTCTACTATCAGTCCTTTAAAGCAGCAGCCAAACTGGCAAACACGTTCGTGCTGGCAAACAGAAGCGAAGAGAATCCCAGAAATGTTGTTTTGAGGGCAGCAGCTTGGGATAAATGGTAAGTAGCTAAGCCCTGGTTAGGACTGGTTTGGCCCTGCGCTGGAAACCATGCTGCTGGGGAGCATCCAGAAGACACAGTAGGACGCTGGCTTAGGTTGAGATGAAACTATTGGCAGGACAGAAGATGGCTATAAAATACAGATATGAAGATGTCTCCATGTCCCTGATGATTCGTCCATCTGAGGCAGGGGCCAAGGAAAGGTCAGAGTGACGCACGCCGTAGAAAAACAACGTTATGTACTCAGCGTGATTTGTCACCTCTGGGGTCGACTGTGGTCGAGGGTTATTATTTTTGTTATTGACAAATATAAATTTAACATACTAATATTTGGGTACCTTTGAAAGTTCAGACCACTGGCTGAAGTTGAAAGGGAACCATTGGCAGGCTAATAGACAGCAATGAAAAACTCTCGCTAATGATTTGTCCATCTGCCTCCAGAGGACGTTCAGGGGTCAGCTCTCAGTTCAGATTTATTTTATTGCACTGTGCCTCCTTCTACGATATACATGACTGTTATGAAAGACACGACCCGAGGAGCCAACAGCTCAGTTACAAGAGGCTCAATTAGAAGGTAGAAATCACCAGGATTCTCCTCTTTATTTTACAGGACTGTCTCATTATTCTCACTCTCACCATGCACATGTCCCATTAAATTTTATGGACTATAGTCTGAGATAACACAGTAGTGATATAGCCAATGAATGTTTTACCTCTCTCCTTCTGGATTGAGTGTTCGGTAGGCCCTTCCAGGAAAATATACATAAAAAGAGTCTCAACATTTCAATGAAAATGAAACTCCATCAGCAGACTATCGAGTGAAAAAAGATGACAGTGTTGGAGTTTAGGTGAGGCTTTGTGTCATTTTTGATTGGATGTCAAACAGCATTGTGTTCAACTTGGAAAGCCAATGACAGCAGGTGGTAGCAGTCTGCTTATTAAAATGTTAGCAGACACAGTTTATACGTGGTCTCCAGTTGTTTTTTTGTCTTCATTTTAAAGGTTAAAGGTTCATTTATTAGGTTAGGTCATTTTACCAAACCAGGGTGGTAGAAAAATAGAGTCAGAGTCCCTAAAAGCTACAGACCAAAAACAACATCTATTTTAAATGTAGTCTGGTGGTATGGCAGCACAAATCCTCTGTTTCTTTTGCCAAATGGCAGCGGGGTGAACAGAAAACAATATTTTTTTTTACATGAATTCTCACATAAACCAATATTATATTGGTTTTCTCAGCCGAGCAGACTTGTTCCTTTCGAACTGCATGAAAAAATCGAAACATTAAAAGGCAAAAACAGAAAAGTTGGCTCGAAACTCAACTGTAACTGCCTCGATCTCAAGAGATTATCTTTGTCCGCGTCAGAGCAAGTTGCAATCAGGTTAGACTCAAATCCAACTGGCATTGATTGGGTTTAGGGGTTAGGAAACGAAACTGGCTTAGAGTAAGAATATGAGAGCCAGAGTAGGGTGGGTCAATAAAAGCAGTGGGATCCTTAATAATATCTCAACAACAGTACAAGACAGAAACAACACAGAAGATGGAACTTACAGCAACGACTGAGTCGTTACGTCACCTGCTTGGAAACCTTTTAAGACTGTTGTCTGATGAATACCCGCTTGGTTAAAGCATCAGTTTTGATTGAGGACTACGGCGACTTTGTTTTATTGGCGGTTGCACCTCTGAGCCTGATTTCTCCCCGGTGTGGACGAAGATTTATATAAGCATGGCCACAGGAGAGGCAAAGCAGCTGCTCTCATGCAAACTGTGGATGTACACCAGTGCGATCACATAAAACCCAATCTGCAGAATTGGATCTAGAAAAACAGAAGAGAGATGCCAAGTGTAACCCAAGCTCTTAATTATCCCTTTAGTCTGGAGGTCAAAACTGACCAGGTCCATTTGTCAAGATACACCGAGGCTGCACCAAGCTGAAATAACAACTAGATACAGCAGGACAAAGGTTACGGGCAGTGCAAATGACTACAAAAAAGATGAATACACACATACTTAAAATAACTCCCTTATGACTGAACTGAGAGTTTAACACATGCTAGGATCCATCAGGGTTGAAATAACAGCCAGCACTCGGAGCAAACAGCGTGAAGTTGGACAATGTTTGGACGGAGCTGAAGTTGGCAGGCTGAGAGACAGCTATTATGTAGAAAATGAAGACGTTTCTCCCTGTTGCTCATCGCAGTGACTTGGACTCTTCCAGCTGACTCGAAAGGACAGCCAAAGGTTACCAGATGCTACAGAGATGCTAACTAATTAGCTGAGTTGGAGGGACTCAGCAGTCAGCCACTCCTGACAGTGTAGTACAACTGGGTAACTTCTCAGTGAGACACAGTTGGATTCATCATCCGATCGTAGACAAAATGTTTGGTCTGTCTGCTCCACGTCCTCTTCTCTTGTCCTGATGCTTCTCTATCCACCGGGTGCTGATTTGATAAGTGTTTTTTTCCAATTGTTTCCAATGAAGAGCGAGCGTCTGCGCAGCACCCATCGCCCAGCTTCGAGTTGACAATCTCTTTTCATAAAGGTTGCTGATGGCGTCACCGTTGCATGTTTTCTTTCCCTTGGACTAGGTGATAATATTCACCATACATTTGTCTCCTATAGATCATGTCTTGCACCTACATCCTCCTTGCTCTGATGTCCCGATGTGAAATTAAACAAACAAGCAAAGGGACACTGTTGATCAAACAAGGCACAGCAGGCACCCGAAATTTGGACACTACAGGGACATATTTCCATTGCTTCTGGGAGTGTAAACTATGTTCCAGATTCTGGACATTTATTAAGGTAAATAGTGAGATATCAAAAACGCCTCCACCCTAGGAAACTGCATCGCCCTGCTTCACACCCCAAACTCCTTCATAAGCTCCTTGATCACAACCCTCACCAATAGCTACCATCTTCCCCCTTGAAAGATTACAGGTGATCTCAAAAAGGAAAGCATGAGCTGTTTCTCAAGGTTTGGTCACCAATTTGCCAGATTATTAACCTGCTCACCTGGAAAAACTTACATTGAAGGGGTTGGCACGAGTGGAAGACCCCTCCAGGTATAGATCACTGAAGTGATTGATACTGCTGCTGGGTGGGGTTACTGTATGTTGAGGTGTTTCTTGTTTAAACACAATAACATGTTGTTGTGGTGCTTCTGAGTCTTTGTATCCATGGCAACAATGATGTTGACTGACAGATAAGTTGCCTTTCATTCTAGAATGACAATTCAGATTTTTTACTTTAAAAAGTAAGTTACTTTATTTGCACCTACACTGTATGGTACTATATTTTGATTTAGACAGGTAAATATGTATGAGGTCGTAACAGTTGGTTCCTCAGGCATGGCAACACACACACACACACACACGCACACACACACACACACACACACGGGGCAAATAAAATGCAATCTGTTACAGGATTGTACGCAAGTGTGAATCTGTGATTCATCTCTCACACTCACACTTTAATTTTCCGTTCCTCTGTCTTCCTTTTTCCACATCCCTCTCTTTCTCCATCACACACACACACACACACACACACACACACACACACACACACACACACACACACACACAGTCTCTTGACCTTTCCAACATTTAAACACATTTAAAATCACACACTTTTCCTTGTCTTGCACTCACCATCTTTCCAGAACACACACACCTGCAAAGACACACACACACTTGACCTTTATAGAACACAATAGACTCTAATACACACACACACACACACACACACACACACACACACAGCTGGCGGGGGCAGAGGTAAACCAGTGACTTTTGGCCAACATCTGTATCACAGAGTTCAAGGAAAACACCACACACACACACATAGACACACACGCCAATCCCATGACAGCATAAGTACATACACACCCATGAAGGAACGTTGACAAACAACATGATTATGATGATGATGAGGTCTTTGTTCGTGAACTCTGCAGGACCTGTGGCTGGCTACTGTTGCTGTAACGCACACACACGCATGAAGATAAAAAGGTTCTCCATCACACTTCAACACACACACACACACACACACACACACACACACACACACACAGCCCGACACACGTGGCTGGCGTCCTCCGTTTCTGTGAGGTGACTTTAGCTCAACATCTGTATCACCGAGCTTCGAGAAAAACAAACACACGCAGGGTTTATGTTCGCTAAGGGCCAAAGATGCTGCGTGCTTTTGGTCAGCTCTGCTATTCAGCTGGCTATTCATAGACGACCACAGATTTATCACTCAGCACCGAGTGTGTGTGTGTGTGTGTGTGTGTGTGTGTGTGTGTGTGTCTGCATACGTGTGCATCAGCAAGAAAAAGAAGATGTGTGTTCAAGAACAAGAATAGAGAGATGAGGATGATGTGTGTGTGTGTGTGTGTGTGTGCGTGTGTTTACCCCTTCAGTCTGTGTGTTTTCCAGTCTGTAATCATGATGTCAACCCGGCCATCTGAACTTTAACAAATGTCCCACACTGACAAACAGATCAGAGACGCACATTCCTCGGGGGACCTTGAATGCATCACAGTGACTATATGTTACACAAGGAAAGTGGCAGCCGCGCACGAACGCATTCATACCTGTGGTTTTTGGGATCTCCTCTGGCTGCGCTTCAACCGGTGAACTTCCACTGACCTGCAGCTTTTGCTCGCTGACTCAAATGTTTTTTACTGAAGTAGTCACAGTACTTTTACTCAAGTAAGAAAATGACGGCCCGGACAGCATGAAACCCTCAAATTTCGTAGGATTTGCACGCTCTGATGTTTCCCCCCAAAATAATGACAGATTACTTGGTTTAGTTTTGAATTTCGACTCACATGTTTGCCTCATAAGTCCTCGAAATTCAAGGCTTGGTCATTTCTGCCAGAAGACGTAGATTGGTGAGTTCATGAAGTAGCGTGGGATCATGGGAGTTGTTGTCCGTAGTTAAAGCGAAACTCTCGCCAAAAAGCAACCGAGGCTTTATTTGTGATTGAATATGAGTCAAACCTTCGTGTAAAGGCATAACTACAACGAAAGAGGCACTTTTAAGAATTATGGTAGTTTCGTTTTCGGGCAAGCAAATTTTTAAATGGAGTGCTACGGGCACTTTTACGACAGCATCAAAATCGCTATTTTAAAAACACTAAGAAGGCTCGACACAACATGAAACTTTGCTCGTAGTATCACCAGGATGAGAACATTGTTTGTGTACACAGAGTTTACTAAAAAGAAGGTTTTTGGACGACTCACGTTGGCCATAGCATCTTCGGTGAATCGCCGTCATGGCAGACAAAAAGTGTCGATCCCCGAGTGCGACCTAACAGGCAGGAGAATAATGGTGGACCGCTCCTCAAGTCTTCCTGTTAGGTCTCACTTGGGGATCACCACTTTTTTTACACAAAGGTTTGACTCATATTCAATCACAAATAAAGCCTCGGTTGCTTTTTGGCGAGAGTTTCACTTTAAACAAACACAGCTGGCCGATGAAAATCAACCTGATGCGACTAAAGCAGGAAAGTTTGCGGAGGAGATGATCATTTTACGTTAAGTCACGTTGGCGTAGGTTTGGGTAGGTCCATGCATTGAAAATGACCTGTTTTGGGGATAGGTCATGGTTTGGATTAAAAGAAAGTCTGGGTTTACTTCAGGGAATGATCAAGGATATGGTTCGAATAAACCAACATCAAGTGGAGACAGGTAACGGCGGTCTACCCATGTTGTTTTCGGGCATTTACTGAAACAACCAATTATGTTTTTTCAGTCTCACAAACAAAACCTACAAAAGAGTTTGCGGATATTTGGAAATAGGGACCTGCTGTCCCCACAAGGACACACAAAACTCTCCACAGGGATTGGGGAGTAACGATGAGAGCTTCCAATAGCTGTAACTCTAAAAAATCAGGAGCAAAACTAGAAAGAAACATCAACCAATTCCTTAACGTCATAAGGTCCGTGCTTACATTAACGAATGAGACTAACTGTTATTTTACATTTCCCGATAATAACAAGAATAAACCATATTTGTGGTCATATTCTGCCCTCGTACCAGAAACATAATACAAGAAGAAATCAAGGATAAAGTCGATTCAAAGAAGAGGGAGAAGAAAAGGACATTGCTAATGAGAGGAAACCTGACTCGTTTGGGTTTTGGGCGTCATAATTAAGTTTCGTAGTGGTGAGCTGAATCCCCTCGATGTGTCCGTTCACGTTGAACACAACCAAAATGACGTGGGAGCAAAGAAAGGCTGAAGTGAATCCTCATTATCACAGTTATATCAGACCATTTGCTTTATTTCTTCAGGATCTTAAATAAATGTGCTCTGAGAATGCTGACGAGCTGCTCCAGAAATGACACAATAAGCTTCAATAATCTTTTGGAGGCGGTTCATTGGACTTTTGGCTCGTGGAAGTCGCTCAGTTTATTTGAGCTTCCCACTCAAATGGATAAATGACAATTCCCAAAGCCGGAGCCAAGAACAGAAGTGAAAGCGATCAGGTGACAGCACAGATTTAATCAGGCTCGTTTTCGCCAACGCTTCAGCGCGGCCCTTCAGGAACGAGAGTGTTTCGTGGCAGGTTGCCGTCTTATGGTTAAAGTGAAACAGCAAACAGATGAGATGAATAAAGATGATGAACAGCAGTCATGCCGGGGACACACACGAGGATTACTGAGATGATTTACACCAGATTTGTCGGTGCAATCAGGAGGTGAGCCCTGATCTGAGGTTTGGTTGTTTAGTTTTTTTCAGATTGCCTGGTCGTCACTGAACCCTCGTATCCAGACAGTGTCACTCGGATGGTGTTTGCTTCACACCTGCGTCACACGTCGGTGTCACAGTGGATTCTGTTGAAACCTGCCAGAGAGGAACACGTACACTTAAATATAGTCACTACTCCCTGCTCACTATGTCGTGAGCTCATCGGTCAAATGAAAAGCACTTTTGGACACCACTTTGTCCTCTCTCTCTTGCACGCACCCCTTTTGATTTTGCAGTTTTATCTTTTCTAGAATTGCAACTGTAGCACGTAACTCCCTATCACTGTGCTCGTTCATATTTTTAAGGCGCCACAAGTTATAATAGCAGCCTGAAAAGCAGACGGTTGACAGGAAAGTACAGAGAGTCAGACTGGATGACCCAGATGAAGACCACAGGCACAAACATGTCTAATAAAGTGTCGCTGGAGTTTTTTTGACCTCCATTCACCTTGGAAGAAGGTGAAACTTTGCCATAAAACTGGACTCTGCTTCTAGAACATTGCAAGTGGTTTCAACTCATCTTATCGCAAATCTTTGGTCTGAAGCCGGGCTTCTTGCTTTCTAGTTAACATGTGATAAGATATGACTTTCTTCAATTTAAGTTAAAGTCCGTCATCGGCCAGTTGAGGGACTTTGCCTTACTTTTGATTACAGTTGACCCGGTTAAGTCCAGTTAAGAATCTGTCAAGTCAATTAGAGTCAAATGTTATAAGCCCGACGTAACAAATTCTAAATCTGCCTCAAGGACTTCATGATCTCACCAGGACAACACCCAACTATCCTGATTTGGATAAAGACAAACTCCCCCAAAAAACCCTTTACAGGGAAGAAAATGAAATAAACATCAGAGAGAGCAACAGAGGATGGATCCGCCACTAGTTCAGTGCCACACTAACTAGAAGTTGGTGTTGACTTTTCTCACTTTAAATCGAATTCATGCTCGAAATCCAGGAGTGTGACTGCAGGGCTTTATTGAGATGTCAGTTTGCTTTTGGTTTCTATCTCATCGAAGGAAACAGCACCAAAATCAGAAATCAGTTCCTCTTCGAGTGTTTTTAAATAATGGCTCAATCATTTAACTTCATTTGACTTCCAGAAACATTTAACTTTTATGGCAGAGAACGTTATGAGATCTGGTTTGTTATCCAGTGTAAGAACCGTGACTCCCCTCTGAGTCGCAGAAGAAAGGGCATCATCTGCACTGATGTTCCTCAGTGACTCTAATCAGTTTTGAGTTTCTGTCCCAGAGCAAACACGGAGCGGGGGGATGGAAAAATGACAACAAGAACTGGGAAGGAAGGATGAGAAACTGCAAAACACATCAGAATGTACTCCTGGCCCGGGAGTGGATTTTTTAGGAAAGAGGAGTCGGACGATCAGCGTGCTTGAAATACATTTCTACCACTTCCCCCTCGTCTGTCTCTTCACATGCCTCCGTGCCTTTGTTTCTCTATCCATTTCTTCCTTTAACCACTCTCTGCCTTTCTATATCTGTTATTCCTTCAGTCTGTTTCTATATATATGTGTGTGTGTGTGTGTGTGTGCTGTCACACAGTGTAAGTGATACAGATAGAGCGACCGCAGCCTATGATAACAGGATTACTAGACAGCCGTGTTTAATTTGAGCTCAGGGCAAATACAGGCTGAGTGTGTGTGTGTGTGTGTGTGTGTGTGTGTGTGTGTGTGTGTGTGTGTGTCCTCTGTCTTTTTAGGTGGCCTCGTTTCCAGTAAGTTCAGTGTCTGAATTGGCTTAGTACCTCCATTTACCTTCCTACGTGCACACACACATATTTGGATAATACCTCGATATCTTTGACCAGTTCACTTATTTTTAGAAGGGATCTCGTCCAAGGAAACATTCTTCTTTTGTTTTAACTTTCCTTTCTCTTTTTCTTTTTTCCCCCTCTTTTTCTCTCACACACACGTGTAAAGAGATCGTCCACGCTGTCCAGAGAGACGATGAGGGGAGAAATTTATCCTCGCGTCGCTGCCAAACACTCGAAGTCATGCAAACACAGTCGTTCCTCACACACACACACACTTTCCCTCTGTGCTGTGGTCGGGATTCTCAAATTAGCTGGTCAGCAGTCGGTCGTATCCGGGGGTGAGGCGGTGGAGCGGTGGGTTGGGGGGGTTGTCGGTTGGATTCCCGTAACTGAAGCAATTTGGTGCTATTTTTTTTTTCTTTTTAATGCTATCTACATTCTTCAAATAACCATGACTCTTGACATTCCTTCCTCTCTTTGTTTCAGTCTCCCTGTCTCTACACTTTTAGTTGAATGTTTGTATTTTGTTTTTTTCCCCGTGCTGTATCCTGTTATTTCATCCAATAAAACCGCGGGGGATCGTTTAGTTTCATATTTCCGAAGGCTTTTTTTTTCTCACTCATGTGCAGTTTTAGTCGTTCCCTGACCCAAACCTTCTGGTTTCTCACCACAGGACGGATGGCTAGCCTGACCTGTCGCACCAGATGGTTTGTTAAACAGAACCAGAACCGTTACAGACTGTTTGGATGGTGATTGGATGAACCTCCTGTCTCTCACCGTCTAACTTCAACCAATCAGATCCACAGCAGGAGATCGCTACCACCAGCAGAGCATGTTGGTAGATCAAACTCTTACCAAAGTAATTGGAGGGAAGAGCACAAACAACATTTCTGTGTGTACTTTTGTGCCATCTTTGCATCTTTTGGTTGAACTTGCTGAGTCAAACTGAGCTACGCAGTGCCCGCAACGGACCTGCTGTGGAGTCGGGTCCAACCCACGTCCAAACGAGCCACGTTGACAACTCACGACTATGTCCAACACATAACAAGCAACCATCTCCCCTTAAAATCGACACTCGACTCATGTCCGTGCAAGAAACCTGAGCGAAAGACGTGTTTAAAAGTCAGCGTTCAAGTCTCTGCACTTTTGTAACTTCTGACTGAATCTCTTTAGTTTCTCTCGTCCTGATTGTCCTTTCAAACATCTGTTGTGTTTTACTGTTTCAGGAGTCGTGATTAATTACTGCTGGTGAAAACACTACGTTTCCTGAGATGCTGCTTCAAAATAAAAGCTTTTAAATGACTAAATAACAGGGGTTTTATTGTGAAGAAGTTTTAGCGAATGAAATGTGTTAGTTAGCGGAGCCACTTGGTTAGTTGTGATTCTTTGATAGTACAAGCGTGTCATTAGTTGAAGACACACCTTCAAGCAGGTAGACGAGTTGTGGTGGAACCGATTCAAACCCAGTAGAGCCGGGCCGGCAGATGTGATGGAAAACAGCATTGGTTGGAGAGATGAGTGCAATGTTAGCATGGCATGCAATCAGAATGGCCACAATTACAAGAATAAAACCCAGATTGGAAAAAAAAAAATATTTATTTCTTGAAACTTCTTTCTGATGAGCTCGTCTACGGATTCACAAACAGTTCAGTTTCTCCATGCAGTTGTCTCACATGTACCAGAAACTACTCGAGCAGCATTTTTGAATTTATCTTTTTTTTGTTTTCATTCTGCCAACAAACCTTTTTGAAATGTTAAACTGGATCAGACCGAGAGCGAGAGAGGAGAGAGAGCGAGAGAGACAGAAAGAAAAAGAAGAAGTTATAAAAGTAAAATAGAGAAATTCTGGCCTCAAAGAAAAGCCCCGAGTTTTGAGGTCTTGTCATCACCTTCTGAGAGGTTTGGACCACTAACACACACACACACACACACACACGCACACACACACACACACACACACACACACACACACCCTCTGGAGAACTGCTTAGTAAGGACCAAAAGCTGTGTAACTCAAAGAGGAATGTCGAGGCAGAGCGCGAGAAGAAGAAGAAGAAGAGAGAAGAAAGAAACAGGGAGAGAAGTTTAAAGAGATCGAAACGGTTCAGATAGACACAAGAGATTGATCGCCGCAATAAACATGAAAATATCGTGAGCAAGTTTTAGTTTGTAGAGTTTTCTGGGATTGGTTGAGTTTGAGTTCAGTGGGTGGAGGTACAGAAAGCTTGTTCTGTGTGCAGGTTATTGTCCGTGAACCTATAAAGAGTTTTACTGGAAGACAACATACAACACTGATTTGGATAATTCAAGTTGTTCTTTGTCTTACTGCTGCTCCATCAGCTTCTGTAAATCAGTGAATCTGAAAAAAATGAAACATGTTCACGGAGAACCTGGACAAGAGAGTGGGGGAGGCTGGAAACTGGATCCCAGAGGGCAGGCAGCCAAACAGGACCTGTCTGGGAGCAACATACTGGATGGATACTGCTTTACTGCCTCTATATTCTAAGATGCATTTGCATGTACTATGTTTGTATAAGAGGTCAAAGCAATTTCAAGCCACAGGGTGTTATAGACTAGAGGATATGGTGTCAGTGTCACGTTTTGCCGTCAAAAGAACACGTACTATATGTATGAAGAGAACAAGAAAGTCCGCCCACAAGTCTGAGGTGGATAAATGGGTCGCAAACACAGGACGTTTTCATCCAGAAGACCAGGGTTCTTGTCTTGTGTGAAACTTAAGGTCAACGTTGACTTATTTTAACCTACTTGCATGCAAAAGTTTAGTAACGTCCCAAGCTGTAATGCCACATACGTTTTCTAAACTTCAGCAAGTACTTTTGGTGCCTAAATAGGGTGGTCGTGTTGGATCGATGGATCAAGTTTGGAGGGTTGGTGTCAATCAATGAATCAGAATTTCTTTTGCATGATCCAGCCAGTCTGGATCATACTACTTGATTAATTCATCTACAGAGACAAAACATTTCCCCCATTAGTGAGCACTTGCCTTCAATATGCAGAAACCTGACACAATGGTGGACGGCCACCCGACCAGTTGAGTTCGGATGGAATCTGCATCTTTCCGGGCTTCAAGCTACGTTGCTTGGGGACGAACACACAATGGTTGAACCAATCAACATCCTTTGAGGAACCACTGGCAGTTATGGGTGTGGTTTAGATGTGACTACCTCCTCAAGAGGTTGGCGTAGCTGCTATAGCATCAGTTTATTTCATTGAAAGAAGAGATTGGCATATGTTCACATGTTGATTACAATTTCAGATGTCTAAAAGAGCTTAATGGTGAAAAAATGAACAGATGGACAGCAATAAAATAACGTTAGCAAGAGTATGATATTACATTTTCATAAACACAGTATGGATACTAAATGGCATTATTATATAGACCATTTAAGCGCATACTATCAAATTCCTCTTCATGTTTTAACAAACTTCAGGCATGTTAAACTCTGACCTTGACTTACAGAAACCGAGAATCTGCCTCAGAGCCAATTTCTGGTGATCACACACACACACAAACACACACACACACAAACGCACGGCATTCTTTGCCAATGGTCCGTGAGTTGTCGGAGACATAAATAGATAATGAGCCATCAAATACTGTATATGATCCACTTTTCCAGAACCTCCTGTCTGACCACAGAAAACAGAGCATAGAGATTTACACACACACACACACACACACACACACACACACACACTATAAACACACAAACACACACACACACACTAAACACACACACATGAGACCCACACACTTGCTCCATCCATAACCATCTCCCACTGTAGCCCCATGTTGTGCCGTATCATCTTTCTCTTCGTGTGTTTCTGAATATCCATGCTGCGGTGAAGTGAGGCAGAGCGAGGGAGTTGGATGAAGAAAGAGGAGGAGGAGAAAGAGACGGAGAAGAAGAAGCAAAGGAGAGACGATGAGGTGAGGATGGACGGAGGAACAAGAGAAGAAGAAAAGGAGGAAAGAGGGAGGAATGTGGGAAAAAACCCCAATGAATAGCTGAAACAAATGTCCCCCTTTGTTGTTCTTCTGACCTCTGTCGTCTCCTTTCCTTCTCTTCCTCTCCACTTCCTATCCTCCTCACCCATGTTTACTCATCTCATCCTCTCCAACCTGTCTTCATCTCCGAGCATCGACAAGATGTTACTCAACGACAGAAGTCCTTTTGCAACAGCCTTCACAGCAAAACACAAGCCCTCTCTGTCTCCCTCTCTCTGGTTATGACAGAAAGTACTGGATTCAAAGATATTGAGTCGTGCAAATTGGCCAGAGTGTGTGTGTGTGTGTGTGTGTGTGTGTGTGTGTGTGTGTGTGTGTGTGTGTGTGTGTCTGTTTCATGTTCAGCCTCTGTGTTCATGTGTGTTAGTGTGTGTCCCTTCAGCGACCCAGGACTTGGCCTTGTCCCGCCAAACTGTCTTTGGATGCCACACATGCACAAAATATGTAAAACGGTGGAACTTAAAAAAAAAAGATTTTTTGTGAGCAGTCGAAGGCGGCTGACGTTGAACAGGCCGGTCTCTGTGTGGACCAGTTCTGGATTCTGAGCTGTTTAATTCCATTACATTCATTTTGTTGTTAGCGCCACACGCTAACAACGAGCTCATCCAGACTTCTCTTTTTCCCCCCCTCGCCCATCAGCTTCTTCTTCCATCCCTCTCTTCTTTCTTACATTTCTTACTTTCAATCTTGTTTTTTTTTTCAGCTGGAATATTAAGGTGACTTTAACTCTGAAAGGCCTCAAAATGCAGCTAAACCTCCGTAGAAGGAGGTTGGGGTTTATAGGTGTTGGTGTCAGTGAAGGTTTCTTAAATAAGTTGGGGTTGTCGCTCTTATTACTACACTGCCTGATGTGTTCAGATGGTCTAATATTATCATAAATGACAGTAGAGTTTGTTGAAAGCTTATTCTGTCTCATACATATTTTAATAAAGGGGTATCTTGTTCACATTTGAGACTAAGAGGGCTGTTTTTTGAAGAACTGCTGGATCCATTTCCATGAAAATGACCTCATAGGGTCACTAGCATTGCTATAGATTGTTGTTAGTAACCATAACTGTGCAGGAACTTTAAAAAACATTGGTTTCGTTGTCAGTAAAAGGTAGAAGAAGAAGTAAAGAAAGAAAATATGGTCAAAGAACAACAGCATATGGAGGAGAAAACACACTGGATGACCTCCTCTTCCTCCTTTTGAATCCAGTTCAAGCCTTTAATTGGCAGAATTGCAGGAGCACTATATCAGTGAGCGTGGTGTGTATCTGTTGGCTCGGTGTTCTGGCCCTTTAATTCCATACTGTTAATATATAACCTGTGCTCCTTTGTTCTAACAGCGCCGTTGGTTTGAATCCCGGTGGTCAGCGGTGGACCACACACGCACACACAGTTGATAATTGGACACTGATGTACTGGAACAGAAGATGAATGGTCCACAATGGAAAAGTCCAAATGTGTCTGCCTGACCTGATCATCGTTTAATTGGCTGGAGCGAGTCTGCGAGCCGATTGAGTGGCGAGTTATTAAACTTTGGCCCTGACAGTGTTTCCCCACATGTGCTTTTTGATGGTCCACCTGACAACAATCAATACAGGAAGACTTTGGCAAAATCCCAATTAAGAAATTTTCCGCTGATACGTTTTCCAAACCAAGTATTGATGGGATTTGTAATTGTAATTGTAATTGCTGCCGGGTGTATGTTCGTTGGCAGTGTTAATGTTCTTGAACCGTAAGAAAGTCTACAATCAGGTAATCAATTAGTTGTCAGCTATCAAAGTAACTTCCAACTATTATCAATTAATCAGTTTGTGAGTGAAACTTCTCTGATTCCAGCTTCTTAAATGTGAATATGTTCTGGCTTCTTTCCTCTGTGACAGTAAACTGAATATCTTTGGGTTGTGGACAACACAAGACGTCATCTTGGACTTTAGCAAACACTGATTGTCTCCATTTTCTGACATTTGTATAGACTAAACAACTAATTTATTGATCCATCCATTGTCTGCTGCTTATCCTTTGGACTGTCATGGTGGGTTGGAGCCGACTCCAGCTGATATTAGATGTTGCCAGCTCTATCTCAGCACCAAAGCAACCATCCAGCTCCCCCTTCGGTCCCTCACAAACTGCCTGCATGCCATAAAAACCTGGATATCATTCGATTTTTCTCAAACCCAACTGTAACAAAACTGAGCTCACGGTTGTGGCCCTCAAGGCGCTGCTAAGAAAGGTTGGAGTTCCCTGAGCGTCATCCTGGACTCTATCCTCTCTTTTCAGGCCTGAATCAAATCCATCACCAAATCCGCTTTTTGCCATCTGATAAACATCTCTAGACTCCGGCCATCACCTCATACACAATGGTGCCCCGTATGAGGTAGACCCCCCCGCCCCCCAATAAGTCCAGCACCCACAACAAAACCATTCTTTTGACTCAGATTTCCCTCTATGCCTTTGGCCCATAATGACCTATCAGACCTCCTCCAACCCTATTTCATTATCACGGGCAAAGACTCTGACTTCCTCAATTTCCTTCTTTCCCCTCCCCTATGTAAAGCATCCTTGGGTCTCTTAAAAGCCGCTATATATAAGCTAAGATATTAGTTGTGGAATGTAATTAAGTAGATTTGCTGAAGAATTGTAGTTAAATACAAATTTCAGATACATGTACTCCTTTTCATATAACTTCAAACTACATTTGTGAGGGAAATATTCCACTTTTTACTTTATTTGATCAACAGAATTAGAATTCAACTCTTCTGTGTTCTGTGTTTCATGCAAAAACTTTACAGGGCTCAAGATTTGCTGCTTTGACTCTTAATCGTTGTTATAATTATGATTTCTACAAAACAAAACTCAACAGTTTTCTGGCAGATTGTCGTTCGGCCTTTAGAAACCGGAGGTAAAGAAGGTGACGTAACCAGGGCGTCGTTACATTTCTGTCAAACGCTTGCTACATTTCCAGCTCGGATGTCGTATGTCTACAGTAGGTTTAATACTTTCATCCATCTGTTAACATTTCCAGAGGAAATATTAGTAATTGAACTCAGACAAAAACATTTGAATGTGGTTATGAAAGAATTGTGCATCTTATTGTTCGACTGGCTTCACTTCCTGTTTTGTTCATGTCGTCTTTTTTTATTGATCTTCCTCCCTCCGTCCTCACAGTAATCGAACACAATATTCATCTGGAAGCACTGAAAACACACACACACACACACACACACACACACATGGATAAACAGAAATACACACATTTCTCCCTCATTATTTGTGTTTACGCTTCGCCCTGCCGCATAGCGCGGCGCGATTCCTGCGATCAATAAAAAAAATTGGTTTGAAAGAAAAAAAGAAAAAAACAAAAGCTGTTTCTCAGAGACGCTGTTTGTGTGTGTGTGTTTTAATATAGCTGTTTAAGATGACAGCGCACGAGGTCAGCAACACTATAAACACATCATAGAGCTCAATGTTAGCACACACACTCTCGACACACACACACACACTCCTCACAAACATCCCATGCATTTTCTGTGTGTGTGTGTGTTTGTGGGTGTTATGTCCGTGTGGGTTCTTGTTTGTGTGTCTGTTTGAGCATGTTTGTGCGTGGACATGTGTTTGTGTGTGTGTGTGTGTGTGTGTGTGCTCTGTTTGTTTGTGTGCAGTTTAAATGGGGGGCACTGGGAGGTTTGCGAGAGGCAAGCTGGTTTACTGGTCTCTAAACAGAGTTAATGAAGAGAGGAGTCAAGCAGAGGGTAGAGAGGAGGAGAGAGGAGAGGAGACAAGACAGAAGAGGAGGAGAGAGGAGACAGAAGAGGAGGAGAGAGGAGACAGAAGAGGAGGAGAGGGGAGAGGCAGGAGATAGAAGAGGAGGAGAGGGGAGACAGAAGAGGACGAGAGAGAAGACAGAAGAGGAGGAGAGAGAAGACAGAAGAGGAGGAGAGAGGAGACAGAAGAGGAGGAGAGGGGAGACAGAAGAGGACGAGAGAGAAGACAGAAGAGGAGGAGAGAGGAGACAGAAGAGGAGGAGAGGGGAGACTGAAGAGGAGGAGAGGGGAGAGGCAGGAGACAGAAGAGGAGGAGAGGGGAGACAGAAGAGGACGAGAGAGAAGACAGAAGAGGAGGAGAGAGAAGACAGAAGAGGAGGAGAGAGGAGACAGAAGAGGAGGAGAGGGGAGGAGAGATGAGTGGAGACAGAAGAGGACGAGCAAGGAGACAGAAAAGAAAGAGAGAGGAGAGGAGACAAGACAGAACTGGAGGAGAGAGTAGACAGAAAAGGAGAAGAGAAGAGGAGAGATGAGAGGAGACGAGACAGAAGAGGAGGAAAGGGGACAGAAGAGGAGAACAGGAATGGGATGTGGAGGAAACGCTGAAAGAAAAGAAGGAACAGTGATGAGGGGATCTGATGAAAAGGGAAGAGAGGAGGAGGAAAAAGAAGATGAGGGGAGAAGGAGGGTGGAAAAGTAAAGACAAGAGAGGAGGAAAGGAGAGGAAAGGAAAGGCAAAGAGTCGAGAAAGACAGAAACAAAATGAGACAAGATAGAAAAGAGGAGGCGAAAAGGAAGGAGGAGGGACGAGGACAGGAGATAAGGAGAGGCGAGGAAGGAAATTACAAGGGGGCAAGGAAAGACAGAAGGAGACAAGGAGATGAAGAGAAAATAAAGACGGATTAGAAAATAAGGAGGAGGGGAAAAAAGGAGACAAGAGTGAAGACAGGCAAATAATCCTCCTTGTGTCCTCTCCTGTACTGGGTGGAGAAGGGAAGAGAAAGGAAAGGAAATGAGTGACAAAGGAGACAAATATCAAGTGAAGACAAGACTAAAAGAGAAGAGGAGAAAGAAGAAAAGGGGGAGACAAGGTGAGGACACAAAGAGGGGGGATGCAAGCAGGGATAAAGGGAGACAAAGGAGACAAGGAGAGGAAAGGAGGAGAAAAGAGAAGCAATACTCCATGTAGAAAAGGAAAGGAAGCAAGAGAGGAAAGGAGACACGTGTGATGTGAAGAAAAGACTGAAAGGACAGAGGAAAGAAGAAGAAGAGGAACAAGAGCACGAGAGACCAAGGAGCAGAAAGAAAATACAAAAGTGTGAACAGAGGAGGAGGATGAAGGGATGAAGGGATGAAGGAGGAGGAGGAGGAGAGGAATCTGAACTATTGGCACCGCAGGCTGTTGAAACCGTCCCGCTCCGCCTGTCAGCAGGAGATGTTGTTGTGAGCAGCGTGCTAACAGATCTGAGATCTGAGACAGACGGAGGGAAGTGTTTCATCACACTGAACACTGTGGAGAACACTGACCTCCAAACTCTGCACACATCTACATCACTCCTTACAAATTATCCAGCTTTCGGCGTGATTTGTCGACTGTAGAAGAGTGAACATGACGCTGAAGAAATATCACTTTCTGATGTGATCATTTCGACACAATTCAGTCTTTATTTTTGTACGTTATGAGTGTTTTTGACTGTTGCAGGCCACCGTAATTCAGTGATACAGACACTCTGAAAATAACAGTGACCTCCGCCAAGGCCCGACGGTTTCTTTAATTCTAGATCCCATGCATGATTCCCTGAGAAATTAACAAAAACGACAAAAACACCCAAACTGAAAACTTGAAAATGTGAGAAAAAATTGTCCTCCAGATCTGTCTCTTCATCCAGATCCACACCAAAACTTTACAGGGTCCATTCAGGGCCCAGATTCATCCTCCGTACGAGTTTTGTGAAAATGTGTTGTTAGTTGTCAGTAGTTTTTGTGTAATCCTGCTGACAAGCTGACAAACGGGTAGGATAATGTCTGCGGCCGAGGTCATCAAGGCCACAGACGGAAAAAGCAGATAAAAAACAAATTTACTACCTGAAACTAAACTTTACTGTGTGAACATCGTCTGACAGGGGGTGTAAATTCAAACTAAATTGGACAATTAGGCTCAGCCAATTAAATCAAACCACCACTTTCTCCTCCGACTAAGTGGTAAACACATTCTGAGAATGCCTTCGTGAGTGAGGATCTTTAGTGAAACACAAAATCTACGAGGCCTTGAAGGCACCGTTAAGACAAATGAGATGACTCCTACGCCTGTTCTCCATCCAGCTGGACCACCATGGAGGTTGGCCTGGCGGTAAATCGTCCTGCGGTCTGAACGGGTTCACAACCGGAGGCTTCGACCCTCCACAACGCAGCAGACCCGACGGAGCCCAGCAGGACGTTTTGAGAAAAAAATAAAATAAAATCTGTACCAAAGGTGTTTGATTTGGTCGGTCCAGTCTGGCAGAGCGCTGCAGTCGAACCCCCGAGCCAAGACTCACCGAGGCGGGGATCTGTCAGAGATCCTGGCAGCGGCCAATGGGAGCTCAGCTCCAGGGGGAACAGAGAGAGAGAGAGAGTGATGTGTAGGAGGAGTGCATCAGACATCCAGAATCAGAGAAAATGAGAAACAAACGGCAAACACTTCATCAAACGTGTCCTTTGTTGGGATCTGAACCGAGAAGTCGACGTGAACTGCAGTTTGTCTGGAAATGTGGCCAAAAGTATGTGGACACCTGAACGTGTGAGCTGTAACAGCCTCCAGTCAACTCGAAACAACTCTCTGTTTATTGTTAATGTGTTGACCTTGTTGTGTTGTACATCCTGAGTCTGCACAGCGTGTTTAATTTTGAAAAAACCCTGGCCAGGAGCACTATGCCATAACTGTGACTTCCTGCCTGGCGCTGTCTGCTTCTGTCATTAAAAGACTTGATGCATTTTCAGCGAACCGCCTCTGAAACGTAACACAGACGTGTCCAGTGACATCTGCCAGTTAGAATGAGCCTTTTATATCGACAGAGGAAGCAGGTCCTCCTCCATGGAGTCTTACAGATGGGACAAACCAAGCACAGGCTCCAGATTGGGCCTTTTGTGGCAACTATCGGAGAAGATAAATGCCACTTAATTCTACACGCTGAACCTCTAAGATCTCCCTTCACTGGAACGAAGAAGGATGAAAAAGAGTGTGTGAACGGGGAATTGGTCCCTTGTTTTGATTTCCGCCCTCGGTTCTCCTGTGAAGGCTTCCTATCAGCTCTGATCTGAAGCTTTATCTGTTTTTCTCTTTCCCTCTCTGCGCTCCAGATCTCTGTCTTGTGTCTCGACCGCTCCACTCTCCCGTCCAAACGTCTCTCATCGTCTCCTCTCTAATTTTCTCTCCTCCTGTCGTCGCTCCAACCCTTTCTGATTTTCTCTCGCTCGTTTTTTTTTTTTTTCGATTGCGGCTCCTGCACAGCGGGACCACCAGTCCGAGGTGCTGAAGACATCCTGGAACGTCGCCGGAGGCCATCGAACGCGAACCCAAACCGTGTGTTTGTCTCTGTGTGTTAATGTCTTGCGTAAGTCCGTTTGGGTGTGTGTTCTGGTGCAGAAGGGCGCTTAAGCTTCGGGCCAGAGGTTTAAGTGAGTCGAGGAGGGCGGGAATTATGGGAAATGAAAGAAAGTTGAACATGAAAACCGTCGTGCGCGCACTCGCACACACAGATATAAAGCAGACAAAAGTTACAAAAGTCAAACGTGCCTGAGAGATTCACAAGGGACAAACCACTTCGGTGAGGAGAAAAATAATTTTTTTACTCTTTGATATGTAATTATCCACTCTCTCTCTCTCTCTCTCTGTCCCCCTGTCTTTGTCTATGTCTCTCTCTCTCTCTCTCACAGCCCGCTGAATGATATTAATTGGCAGGAAGCAGAATTCGGCGTATAAGGCCAACGTTTCTGCAAAGAGCCAGTTATTGCTTTAATTATCCGTCAATGGATTCAGCATCTGTCTGCACTAAAGACATGGCTCGCTGTGCTGGAACGCTCAGCGCACACACACACACACACACACAGGTTTGCTACAAGTTCATTGTCCCTTAATGCCGGAGCTTGCCAGAGTTTCAGACGTTTCGCCCTGCGAGTGTACGCACACACTCACTTAACGTACGACCGTCCAATAACATATTTCATTCCTGATGGTGAGCTGGTTTCTATGCACCCACAGTCATACCTTCCTGACCTTCTGATTCAAACACACACACACATCCAGACTCAGTATTTCAGTCATAAACAGATCATAAAGGCCTGTCTTTGCTAATGACTCGGCTAAAGAGAGAAACAGATCTTCTGTACGGAGAGGCTCTTTACTGCCTGGCTTCTCCCTCCGCCATATTTTTTTTTTTTGTTGAGCGTTCCCGACGGCCCTCAGAGCTTGGCGGGTTTTCATCGCCCAACTGCGATTTATTAGCGTATTTAAGCTTTTCAACTTGCAGGTTCAATATGTACAGACATGAGGAGTCGACGGCCGGCGCTCCCATGCTGCATCTGTTTTGAAGTGCGAGCCAAACGGAACAAGGTGGATAAAGAAGACCCCTGGTTTAAAAGAGGTTTCAGTGAAGCATTTTTTCCTACTTAAGACATCACAACGCCCAGTTCTTCAAATTCTGGTGAGTGTAAGCTGTATTTGTAAGCTGTTTTTTCCCAGGATGCTTCCAAAATGTTCCTGAAAACTCTTGAAGGATCGTTACGACATCAATAAATCATCTTCTTTATCATTAGAGGTGGCAGCCATCCCATACTCCCCCACTTTTTGTTACCAAGTGACAGCTGCAGTACTTTATAATCTACGTATCTTCTTGAAATAAACATTACTTTGAGATCAACCAATTGTCATTAATTAAACATCACTTTGTTTTTGTTAGGGAGCGACATGATAGCGCTAACAGCAAGGTAACAAGTGCATTTGGAAATTGTCTTAACGCTTACAAATGTTGAAACATCGTCTCGAACAGCGGTCTCAGACTCATGTAGCTGTAACACCACGGTCTCTTCCACCTCCCAACAGCGCCTCAATATCTGATTGGTTTGGTTGCCATTGGTTTGGTTCTCCACTCTCGAAGTCACATCTACCCAACCTACCTGGTTTCTGGCACACAAATGTTGAAACGCCTTCTCAGAAGTTGCAGCAGTCTCAAATAGTTGTAACACCACCCACATCCCCTCCACCTCCCAACAGATCGCCAAAAATGTCCCATTTTGCTGCCATTAAAACTGGAAAATGTCCCCAAGTCTCATCAAAAGTATATAGCTTTGGTGGCACTCACAGGGCTGGAGTATGTCATGAAGTTTCAGAGAAAATATCCAACAGCTTTTCCATGTTGAAATACCATCTCGAACTGTGGTCTGATACTTGGCAGCTGTCTTGTCAAACAACGCTCAAAAATGTCTCAACCTCTTATCAAAAATATATGGTTTTCCATCGCAAACACGGCTGGATATCCTGTAAAAAATATCCAGTGATTTAACATTTACAAAAGTTGAAACGCAGTGTTGAACATTGGTCTCTGGTTGGGTCTCTCCTAGCTGTACAGCCAACTATCCACCTCCTTTTGTCAAAAATATCCAGTTTTGTTGCCACCAACATGATGGCAAAATGTCCTGACATTGCTCTTAAGACATTTTCATGCATGCAGGAGTTGAAACCCAATCTGAAACAATGGTGTCTGGCTTTGCAGCCGTCTCTACCAGCTGTGTCACCAACTCAATCCCCTACACCTACCAAGATCTTGTCAAAGATATCAGGTTTCATTGTGTGACATCGCATTCAAAATAGCTAGTTGTGTGACACTTACAAAAGTTGAAACAATGTCTCAAACAGTGGTCACCCCAATCCCGTCCACCTCGTATTCATGTAACGTGGACGTGATCTGACACTTATTGTAGAAAGATTGACGTGATACGCATGAAACCGCCAAATTTGAACATATCTGACTGAAACCTCTAACCCTGTCTGAATGTTTTGCTCTACAAGTGCACGAACAGAAGACAAACAATTGGCCTCAACATCAGCAGAGCCAGTCCAACTTTCAAGCCGAGGAACAAGACGTCTCGCTCCCACAGTGTTTGACTGACAAGTGAATTCTGGGAAGTACAATGCAGAGACACCACAGCAAAGAGCAATTACCAGCAAAGAAGGAGATAAATTTAAGAAAAAGGGCTCTGTAATTGCAGTAATTATACATCACATTAAATCATTATAATCCTTCCTGCTTTGATATTCATGCAGCCACTGCAGCTCTTTTTCATGTTATGACAAAGTGAGGGAGTCACATGATAATCCTAAACACATGTATTTTTTAAGCTTTTGGCCATAAATAAATATAAGTGGGGATCATTTATGCAGACATTGTTTCTTCATGTGATGGTGGAGAGAAAATAGATCCAGCAGGACTGATTACATAACGACCGTCAGAGCCAAAAGGATTTTACCATGTTTGTTGATTTCATTCATCATCGAGGCAAATAAAGAGACGAGGAAGGAACATAAGAGTGGACAAAAGGTCCAACGAAAGTCCTCACTTGTCTTCAATTCCCGGCACTTCTTCTCCTTTTTCTGCCCATCTTTCTGCCTTATTCAGTTGCTTTGTGTCTCTTTTCCCCTCCTCCGTCTGTTGGTGTGCAAACTCTCCCGTCCATGCCAGGCTTAGGACTACAGCTGCCAAACATAATAATGTTGTAGGACACTGGGAGACAGAAGAGCATATAAATACTTCCACATTACTGGAATAGTTAAGGAGAGAGAAATGGATGGCTGAAGATGGAGGACAGACGGATCGAGGTGTTCCAGAGGGCAAAGTGTGGACGGACAAAAGGGAAAATGAAAGAAAAATAGACTGGAGGCGATGAACCGCAGGCGAATAATGACTTGTTCTTTTCATCCTTTCGTAACGAACATTTGTACATGATTAAAGCGACCAAATGTTCGAGAACACTGTGTATTATTGCTTTTGAAAACATATTCACATGATCAAAAGGGCTGTTTTAAAGAGAGGTAGTTGTTTAGAATTTGGAAGCATCATGCCAGGATTCTGAATTGCTCTGCACAAAGTGAGTATGTCGTTTTGAAAGAAAGAATGTCCATTTTAGATTTTGAGATATATTTACTGGATATACCTGCAGCTGCTTCCAATGATTCTTCTGAGTTCGTTATAAAACTACAGATGTATTTTAAAATGTACCTGTGGCGCCCTGCGATGAAGCGGCTTTTTCATGAGCATGCACAAGGCTGTTAACGAGGCCAATCACTGGGTGGATGGATTATGGACGGAAGACAGAGGTGAGGAATCAAATGTAAGAGACATACAAACAATGTTTCCGAGCCACAGAGGGAAGACATCAGGTCAAAAATATGGGTGAATCCAATTGCTACTCTCCAGAGTTGTGGACTAGACCCTGGCGGAGATGGAAGCCATTAATAGGCAGGCTTAAAGTCAACTCTGAGCCAGGTAACATTCTAATAAAGTAATTGTTTCACACTTTAACAACAAGTTCTTTGTTTGTTCCATCTGCAATTGGTAACAAAATCCCCCAACCTCACATCTGTGTTGCAATGAGTTGTGGGTAATTAAAATAGTGAATTCCATACCAGACTTTAGCAGCCCCATGCAGACTCGCAGGAAGTCTGCAAGAATTCCAATTTAAGGCCCTGTTGGACCGGATAAATTGTAGGTTTGCCAGCCCGCAACACTGGCAGCCTACCGGCGAACATGCCGGCAAAGTCCAGCATTCAGCCTATTTTGGACTTCGGCACATGAGATTGCTATTTGCTTCCTGTTTTCCCCGTTCCTTTCTTTTATAATGATCACAATTGTTCCCTAACGTGTCCAAGGAATTCGTATTTAAACAATGGTGGCACAGGTCCCCTATAGTCAGAAAAAATGTCTTTAACCAAGTCTTTGTTGGGTCCAAACATAACTAAACCTCAACGACAACAGTGTAAGATCAGAAAAAACGGTTTTATTTCTATTAATTACCTCGATCTGCAACAGTTTTGGAAATCACTGAAATTATGCAATAATGGGCGTCCAATCAGAATATCTGTGGTTCCTGGGGGCAAATAAACTCAATGCTTTTTGTGGTTTAATTTCAAGTATTTGTTGGAAAATGAGTGGTGAACAGGTGGTGATGGCTGACTGGAGCGTCACCAGCCCCCACATAAATCTGATCAGCCAACGGTGGTGCCACCTTATAAAATCTAACATACTGTTCGGTTATTAAAGTATCGTTTTTCACCGATTTTACCAGTTTTAGCCAGTAAACAAAGATTAAGTGTTCTCCCGCATGTTTGTTTCTGGTTGTGGAACGTTCCTGTAGATTATAGGCAAAGCTGTTTGTCAGCCAAATTTCGATTCCGAAAATAGTTGTCATTAGTATGTCATCGTTAAATTGCACTAAATCCCCTCGATGTGACTCGGATTCCATGCCTGGGCGTCTTATAAATCTGTTCTGACACATCCCTGATGGTTGAGCTAAGACGCGGGATTTAGAAACACAGGAGGAAAAACAGGGTCGGATCAAAGCTTCAATCTTTAAGATGGTTCACAAACTCTTGCCACTTTATCTGTCGTATTATTGCCAGTTGTACGTGTATGCACTTCGCAGAGGAGGTCAAACAGTAGGGGAGCCTTTTATATCAAAGTCTGAGAGCCCGGGCTGGCTCTGCTAGGCACAATCACTCCCGTATGACCCTCCGTGTGTTTCAGAGCTTAAATCATTCCAGCATGATCATAACAATGTCATCAGAGAGTTGGGAGCTGAACACAATGTTCCATAAGTGTTTGTATGCATCCAAATATCTGTCTGCAGTCATACGTGCCTCTGCGCCGACTGTATGTTTGTAAATTGCGTGTTAATGCACGTGTTAGCATCTTTGTCTTCACCCACGCCTGTCTGTGTGTGTGGATGTGTGTTAGAGCTCGGTGCAAGCGTGCATCCAAAATTAACAACCCCACTGTTTCAGAGGTTGGAGCACCAAAAAAAAAAAAAAAAGTAAAAGTCAGGATTATGGAAATTTCAGAGGCCGGAATTCCTCGGTTTGCTTCCAAGCATCATTCACTCCGAGCGAGGTCAGGTCCATAAAACACACACACGCACATAAACACACACACGCAGACAAAAGGGTAGTCAGTGTAACGCCGGTGAACCGTGTCAGTATAAATCTGATAGTCCCAACATAATACAACGACGGCCACAAAAATGTCAACAGTCTACTTAACCCCCTGGAACGGATGTGAAGGGGAACAGCGGAGAGAGAAAAGAAAACGCAGCGATGGATAAACTGAGAAAGAAAAAGAATGAGTGCAAGGTGGCCAGAGCGAACGCAGAGCTGCAGCGAAGCAGACGGTAAAAGAAAACAGAATAGAAAGAGGAGAGTTTGGCGTCAATGGACCAGAATACCCACCGATACATGTTCACCTTCTGGTTTTGGGGTCATGTCTCGTCTCATTGTCATCACCCTTGAAACAGGATTTGCAGGCCAGCACCACAGTACTAGTATTATACTTTCATGATAATATTACACTTGGCCATGTTGTGATTTCAGAAACATTTAGATTCATTGTGATTAAGTCATTGATTCATTGAAGTTTCATGATGAAACTCTTCAATAATTAGTGGGAGTAGGCATCTTATGAATTGGTTGCAAGGAAGAATTCTCAATAGATACTGAGGCAACAGCATCCTTTAATTCATCCAAGCCTATAGTCAAAGGTCCAGTTTGTACGGAGGTTGATTGTTTGATGCTCTGGTTCTGTAGTCGGGGTCGACCTCCAACCCAAACTGCCAGTATTCGACAAATTAGGAATGAGACTCAACCATGAACGATTTTGCCAATTGGACTTTTAGATCCACTAGATCTGACTTCTTATTTGGATCCGCGTCAAAGATACCAGCTGCCCTATTAAAAAAAAAATCATCAAGATCCATGCACTGTTCCCTGAGGAATTTAAACGCAGTGTTCAAGGAATTGAGAAAAAAAATGGATCTGTCCATTATCTGATCTGTAACGAAAGTTTGTGGGGTCTATTCTGAGTCAAGACCCAGCCCCTGTCCAAGTTTAATGGAAATCCGCCCAACCAACCAACCAACCAACAAACAAACCAACAAACCAACCAACCAACCAATACATCCTTGGAGAGCATGTGGATGAAGGTTCTCGGTCATCCGGGTCCTGGTAAACCTAAGTGCTGTATCGTAGGCAACTGGACTTGTTTCAGTTTCTTGAAGACGTTTCACCTCTCATCCAAGAGGTCTAATTAACTGGAGGGGAGTTTGCAGGCTTTTAAAAGCCTGATGATGATCAATGAAGACAACAAAAGAGGTTGTTGGCAGGGGAAAATATAAGAAAGTAGTAAGAGAAGTCTGCGTTTCCTCAACTAGTCTGAAGTTTTACTCGTCACTTTAGCTAAATGAACAGATGAAGATAAGCTTGTTACCTCGTCCATGGAGGTCATGTTTTCACTCGTGTCCGATTGTTGGTTGGTTGGTTCGTCAGCAGGATTATACAACAACTACAGAACAGATTTCCACTAAAGTTGGATGGAGGATGTGTCTAAGGCCAGAACAGACTCCATTAACATTGGCGTTTGGTGCAGATCTGGTTAAAGGGACGGCTCCAAGAATTTGTATTCTCATAGTCTTTAACATAACATCTCGACATTGTCGTCCATTTCTCAGGGAGTAATCCATTGATCTTGATGAAAATAATCAATGAAAAAAAACATCATTTGTTTTAATGAGACCACCGTGGAGGTCCCGAAGCCAAAAACAGTTGAACCTGGCTTCAGTTTTGCTGCAGTGCAACATAATCCAACAAGGCGCTTTGTAGGCCAATCCAACTACATACAAATGAGCATTTTGGCTGATTGTAAAACGAATGGGGCGCTTCCACTGGTTTCCTGAAGATTGTTGCAATGGAGGATAAACTGATTGCCACCTTGATCATTTTCCAGAGTTTTCTTTCATTGAATAACAAACTGCTGTGCAGCGTTATGGCCTGAGAGACACTGAAAAGCCTTCGAGTCCTCACTTGTGGAAGAAGAACTCAGATCCTTGACTTATGTAAAGGTCCGGCATTCAAACCTAACTTAAACATATTACAAGGATCTTTTAAAGTGGTTATGAAAAGGCATCATTTAATACTGAAGACTCTTTATGATTTAAAAAGACAAACAAGACCATCAACCAGAAGACGGCTGTTTCTGTGTTGTTATTCTTGGTTGGTTGGTTTAATAGGTCATAAAATTAAAAGTATTTTTTATGGCAAAGTGTCTGAGGAAAGAAGCTGCTCTGTGGTCTGGTGGTGCAGGACTAAAACAAACTTTACTTTGTTTCACCATCGCCGTCTTTTGTCTGCAAAGGGAGCTGCCAAGTTTCTTGCGGTAGCTTTGGGTAAAACTTTGTAAGTATGTCTTTTACTTTTTTTAAATAAAGTATCAAAATGAAAGGTTCAGTAAATGTTTTCCTATTATATCTTATGTTCCTGGGGTGTGTATGTTGGATTGGTTACTGTAGATGTTTAAAGAACAAATTTGGAAGATGGTTGATTGTTGACATACTTTTTGTGATGGTGAGCAGCCAACCTGCCAACCCAATGTGTCAGAAATTGACAACCTAGGAACTCAACAATCAACAATCTTTTCCCAGAATCGCTTTTTGCAGCTTTAAAGTTGAGCTCATTTGAACTACTTCATACACTGATGGTTACTTTAATCCTCAGAAGTGCATCGTAGTCTGTAAGACCGGGTATCTCTTACAAAGATACAGAAGTAAGTGGCCTTTTCCCCCAGGCACAATCAATTCCATGAAATTGTTTGGTTCTGTTTTGTACTGATTCTTCTATGTAGCATAATAGAACTTAAAGGGACAGTGTGTAATATATCAAGTATTTAGTGCCATCTAGCTGTGAGGTTCTACATTGCAACACTCCTTTGCTCACCCCTCCCGTTCTGAAGACGTTGGAGACGTTCCGGAAGCTACGGCGGCCCTGACGGACAAGAAACTCATTTTCAAAATATGGACTCTTTCCCAACGTCGAGTATTTCTACTGATTCAAGTAATGAGGTAAAGATGTAGTTAGTTATTAAGTTAAGTGAGTTATTTTCGTTGAGCTCCCTCTCAGTTCCACAGTCAAGCTGGCTCTGAGCGAAAACGCGTTTAGCCTTACTACGTAGTACCACGTAGTGCTTTGTGTCCCTCTCGGCAGTCCATAGTTCTTTTAAAACTGGAAAGACATGGCGGCCTCCATAGAGCTTGCCCGTGCTATGTACTGTATATTCAGATAGGTAATTCTTCACTCGGGAGGAAAAGTCAGATTGTTGGCAGAGGTAATTGCACACCAATGAGGACTTACTTATGAACGAGGACGTTGATTTGAGTTAATACATTACTTAAATCGTTACACACTGTCCCTTTAAAGGAAATATCTTGTAAAAAGACTAAGAAGTAGACCTTGAAACAGCCTGTTTTCAGCTTTGTGACAGTGTTGATCCACGAGGGTTTCTTTAGCTGGAAGGGCAGGAGGATTTTCTCAACATGTAAAGAAACACTTCATCACAAACACTCAATATCAACACATCTGGAGGAGCACGGTTCTCACCGGAGAGGAAGGATTATCAACACGAGTTACTGGTATTTCACTATCATGCAAACCTTTCTTCCGTTTTGCTTGCATCGACACCTCCTGACCTGAAACTCAACTCTTCAGCTCCGCTCCCGCAGTAACTTCTCACCTTCCATCCTGTCCCGTAAACCAAACCTCTCCTCCTCCCTCCTCCTGCCCTCCTAACATTAAACTCACCTCTTCCCTCTCCTCAACCCCAGATTTCTCACCCTACCCCCCTCCTCCTCCTCCTCCACCTCCAGCTGTAACCCTAAACTTACCTTTAAACATTGTTAGCCCCCCTCTCGCTGCACACAGACACACACACCTCAGCTCACCCTGAGCCGGCCCAGTGGCCTGACCTTGCCTCCTCTCCATTTTAACTCTCCCATAACTTCACACAGAGCTGAACTCGTGGCCTGAGCACAGCCTTCCTCACACACACACACACACACAGATGTGAACACTCGCATGCACAAATATAAATGAAGACACACTAATGCTTCCGATCTTTGTATTCATGCCTGAGCTCCTCGCTGCGTGCGTGTGAGTAAATTGATCTGTCTTGGTAAAGCTGTCTCGTAGAGCGGCGGTTACACAACGCGTTACCTAAGAATTCAAACGGCCGCGTCTGAAATCAATCACTTCTTCGTGATGTGGATGGATCTGTGGAAAACAGTGAGTCAGTTGGAAAAAAAACACCAGGCCACGACACAATCCGTAAAGTGCTTCATGAGTTGTTTGTTGGACAGAGAGTCCGGTTTTGATCTTTCTCTTTTCTTGTGCACTGTGTCGTGAAGCTGTGGCGGTCGATGCTTTGATTCATGAAGCATTGGATGAAGTATTGTGTCGTCACGGGGAGACTCGGTTTCTCACTTGTCCCTAAGAGCATTCTCTTCACAGACGGGTTTGTAAAAGACAACCACAGATGCGATAAGTCAACAACAACTCTTTTCATTATGAGTTGTTGCATTCACGCACCTTCAAAGTAAAACACAGAGTCGTCGGGCGATGTAGTTTCTATCAAACGTTACACAAACAAGTGTGAATTGTGCATTTGTTGGGACTATTTTCAGCGGTGGATTAATCCAAATTTGGGGATATTGTGAGTGGTTTGAGCAGCAGATGGTGTGTGAGATCAAATCAAAAAGATCTACAGAGTGTTTGTTCAGCTTTATTGCAGGAACGGATACGATATATCAGATTTCTGATATAGAAATAATACTTAAAGCTGCTGTGAGTGTTATTTTCTTCTTCAGACAATTGTTAAAAAGCCCTGTATTCCAACAGGATTTAGTCAGTAATCCTCCTCTCATGCAGCAAAAGAGAAAATACATGTTCTGGTATCACAGCCCTCTTTATCCAATCAGAACAGAGGGCAGGATCCGCCTGTTCTGGTACCTTCCGCAGCAATGGCGGAACACGGAAAGCTACCGATTCCACGATCCTGGTGACGGCTTATAGTACCGAACAGGCCGAGAGAAGAAAAACACTTAAAGAAAAGACAGAGGCAAAGAGAGCTGCCTCGAAATAAACAAAAGGAGTCGTAAAAGCGTGGCGACGTGGAGAGTTTGAGGAGATTGATACCTGCGAAACGGACAGGTTAATGCGTTAGAATGTAAGATAAATTCATTGATGGGTCGAACCAGATCACTTGTGTAAAAGTCCAGCTCAAGGGAGATTTCTATTTTCTCATGTGGACACTTTTGATTCAGTTTCTGCTTTTTAAAAATTGAGAAACAAGCCACATAAAAACAAACAGTGTGTGTTTCATATCTGAGTTCGTGGAAATGTCCAGTTCACATGTGGCATTTTCTTTTCACGTTAAACTTTAGTTCATCCACGCAGTGCCGATTTAATTTGTGAAATTTAATCTCTACCCATCTATCTATCTATGATTATTTTTAAATTATCACCTCCTTCCGACCTGTAAAAATCATTAATAAACAAAAATATTTGCCTCCGAAATTATGGTTATAACACACAAAACCTGACATCCGCCTTCTTCCTGTGTTCTGCCTCTCCATCCGACATTCTCAGAAACAAGAATATTTAAAAAAAGATGCATTTTTTGGCTCATAAACGACCATCAGCTCACTTTCACTGTTACTCTCACTCCCCCTCTCTCTCTCTCTCTCTCTCTTCTTCTTCTCCTTCTTCTTCTGTGGTCACTGGGAGGTCATACACTCCTGAAACATCCGCTGGGTTTTCTCTCCCAATTCACAACCATCCGCTCTCCAATATATTCTCACATTCTCTGCAGTTATCACATTCTCAGATGTTAGTCGAAAGGGCAAGAGGTCTTATGGATTCGGAGAATACCGAAGTGTCTTGGGCGCACACACACACAAACACACACACACACACACACACACACACACACACACACACAGCGTCTGGCCAGCCCTTGTTCTTCGGGTGACCCTCGCCTCTCTCCTCGGCGCTCTCACCCCGTAACTTAACGCTTATTTTCACTTTGCACGCACACACAGGTAGAAAAACATGAGCGCTCTCTCAAAATAGATATCCAGGCAGTCCGTCTCACCTTAACAGGTTTCCTCTCCACACACACACACACACACACACACACACACACACACACACAGCCCCAGTGTGTGCTGACCTAGGAGTAACTCAGTGAAGTCAGCCAATAAAACACAGAGGAATCGTCGGCACGTAACTTGACATTCTAGTGGTTTGTTTGGATAACCTCTCGCTGCGCCCAACCAACACACACACACACACACACACACACACACACACGCTCGCACTGCAGCACGGTATTTTACATTTTTACGACTCTCCCGATCCTGCAGGACCCCACCGCCTCGCTCGGCCCCCAGCGTTGCCCTCTCGTCCACCCCGCCACACACACATATTTAGTCTACCGAGCCGCTGTTTTCCCAGCAATTATCTCCAAACTAAACAATTACCCAGAAGCGGTAACTACAGACCAGAGTTATTGTGAAAGACATGCTGGGGTTTTTTTATTTTTTATTTTATTTTAGCAACGTTAGCAGCATCGCCTTAAGAGCGGTAACGTCGGTCATGTTATGAAATATCTCGGCAATTATGGGACGGATTGCCGTGAAATTTAAAAAGACTCGCATGATTTTTGTCCAACATTTCAGATCGTGACATATCAACTTTTATTCTTACATGACTGGGGTTTAAACATGACCTTCTAATTTAAGATAGCGCTCACTTCATCCAGCGTTTACAGAAAGTTCAATAAACCGTCTGAGGCAAGGTTTGGAATAAAATGTGGCATAAAAAAATCAGATTTTTGAGACAGAGTTATTGTTCTGTATCAGGTAGTTTGGCTTTATGAGCTTGTAAAGCTGCACTTTCTGACTCGACTTCTCTTCTTTCGGCGCGTCTTCGGCAGTGAATCTTTTTTTTTATCTGCGCTTGTCAAAGTGGTGCTGAGCTCGACTCATCGCACGTCTTTATTTTCTCTGCTCCCGTCGATTCCACTTCAGCGTATTTCTTCTTCTAGTTTCGGGATTTCACACACAAAGTTAGATACAAATCACTGAGAAGATGTCATTTGTTTTAAAGAACAGAGATATTTGTCCGTTGATTCGCAGTCGGTCCTTCGATAAGTGCGTCCTGTCCTTTAACTTTTAGTCCGGGCTTTCTTTGTCCTGGATTGGGACCAGCACCTATTTCCTTGGAGCTGGAGCCTTTGTCACAATCAACATTTGTGAATATATATTGTGCAATATTCAACTTTTATCTTTCACTCGTAAATCTGTGAGTTCTGTGCACATCAGGCATCGTGTTTCGATGCTTTTGGCATCTAAATATTGTGGCGTATGATGACTGCAAACCTCACAAACTACTGCAACGGAAGAGGAGGAAGATGATCGAGACAGCAAAAACGTGTGAAACATATGTATCAAAAAGCTAAATTAAACTCAACTTTCTTTTTTAATTTGACTTCAACACAATCGTCTTACGTAAGACAGCACTTTCTTTCTCCGTGTTTAGACGTCGGAAGCAGACAGAGTGTGAAACTTAGTTCAGTTTCTCAGATTTGTTTCTTGGTCGTACTTTAAACTTTCAGCCTTAATTCCATTTGGGCATTTGAGGCAACGAGTTAAAGGATTATTTAGTGTATGAACAACGATCTGTTTGCAGTTATAGCTTCAGTTTCATTGAGTTTAACAGCTTGAACCGAGGTGTCGTCCAGGTTTGTCCGTGTTCTCCTTGCACTGTGGATTCTGTTTCCCAGAGACCTCCTCGCTTTTCTTTTCCTAAACTGGCCACGAACCGACATGGCTTTGCTTTAAATGGTTACCAAAGGTCAGAAATCGTATACTAACCAGATCAAGGCCGATAATTGACATCACTTACATTCAAACTGACTCCTAAAATCTCCATAAATGTTTGTCTTGAACTCGTACTCCAGCCTGAGAGCTGATCCCAGTCTCCGTCTGCGGATCGAATATGTTTTCATAATTGACTGACATTCCATGAAATCTTTGGGTCCTGTGTTCGGCTCGCTGTCTGGAGTTCTGATGTGGTTTCTGTTTGTGCTTTACAGCTGGGCCCGTCGGGTCGAGCGCTCATTCGCACCTCACAAATAAATCAGAACGATTTCATAACGAGTTATTCCTCTGTGATAGCTGTGTGTACATGGTGGCAATGTTTTCTAAGTTTGTATAACTTTAAAGGCCAAGTTCGTATTTCTTGACCATGTAAGTGTGTGTGTGTGTGTGCGTGTGTGTGTGTGTGTGTGTGCGTGTGTGTGTGTGTGCGTGTGAACTCCTGTTCCCCCTGCTGTGTGTTCCAGGTCTGTACTTATGAGTCTCAGGGGTCCCACTGAAAACCAAATCTTCTTTAACTTTTACCTCAACGTGACCCTGTGTGTCTATTCATGTGTGTGTGTGTGTGTGTGTGTGTGTGTGTGTGTGCGTGCGTGTGTGTGTGTACATGGTGCCAACAGTGTCATCATTACCTCACCCTGACCTCTGTGTGTGTGTGTGTTTGTGTGAGGCAGAGTCGTTTTCACCTCTTTACCTCAGCGCCTCTGAACTCCCTGCAGAACACCACACTCTCTTTAGTCTTTGTGTGTGTGTGTGTGTGTGTGCGTGTGTGCGAGTGTGTAGCAGACAGCGGATCAGGATTACTTCTACCTCTCACCTAATCCCCGACCTTGACCTCCCAACAAAAGCTCTCTCTCTCTCACAGTATAAAACATCGTAACGGCGGCGTTTTTCACTCCGCGCTTCAAAGGAGAGCGCCGCGACGCTTTCGGGGGAGGAAACCGCCACATTCGTCATTTTTACCTGTGAAGTTATGAGAACGCGGACACCGACATCATCCGTGTGCACCTCATAGATCACCAGCCGCACTTCAACACACACACACACACACAACAGGACGACTCTAAATTCACGGCCCTGAGTGTCACTTTTAGGTGCTGAAAGTTTAACGACCCAGACTGGATGTGAGAATCGTGTAAATCTGATACTTCAGTGTAAATACATCTATTTTATAGATTTAAAGCAAGTTTATGTTACTTTTTTAATGTTGCCCCACCAATAAGTTATGGAAAAATGTTAAAATATAGTGTAACAGTAGCACACAGACATATAGACATATATTTCTGATCTTTCTCAGACTGAGGCGGCTTTTTTCTGAGGATCCGAAGAACTGCAGGGTCCGATTTTGGTGCAACTCTGACATTTTTGCGTTCAATGTCAATAAATTCAGAATAAACACCGAACACCACTATGAGTTGTGGCGTTGCTTCAGTGCTCTTCAAACTGGAGCTGAGCTCACACGTGATACCTCGTGGGGAAGTAGACTTAAACAAAATGGAGATTTTGCCGTAGTAGATAAATAAAACGGGATTGTGCCGATGTTCCCACATTTCCTTGGGGTTAGGGTTAGGCTAGCTCCCTTAAATTGAAGGGAAATGTAGCAACACAAGACCTAATTTTAAGAAATATCTTAGAAATGTGGGACCATGGGGGGGAATTAGACTTAAACAAAATGGAGATTTTGCCGTAGTAGATAAATAAAACATGCCTTTGTTCCCACATTTCAAAGATTTCTTTCCAAAATTAGGCCCTATGTTCCTACATTTCCTTACAGGTGCATCATCTTTAACCCCTACCTAACCCTAACCCTTGAATTGAAGGGAAATGTGGAAAACAAGACCTACTTTTGAAAATGTCCTAGAAATGTGGGAACATAGGGCTGAACCCGCTAAAAATAAGCAGCAGGTGAAACAAGTTTGGATGAGTGGAGGGAGACGTGGTCAACACAAGTTGTCTAATACTCCTTTACTGCTGGTCAAAAAATCCAACTTAAACCCTCTAATATCTTTTGTTTGCGATGGGAATGTGCACTTTATTTACACCCTGGTCAGCTGACTCTGCAGCAGACACTTTATCACCTTGGCTTTGATCTAAATGTAAGACCTGGTTCAACACGCTGAATTCTGACATATTTCAAAGTGATGATGCGTAATCAACCTCCCGTGGTGATGCATACTTAAAGATACTGTTGTAAAATGTACAAACTGGTGATCAATGTAACATCGTAACTGTCCTCCGTGACGAAACAGTAACGTATGTCTTGCCTTGCCTGTGGGAAGTAGGAATGAGGTCGATACCTGCTAATTTTGGTGGAAAAGTGGCGTAAGTTGAGTTGCATGACCTTGTTTAGTAATTACATTTACGTGCCGACTGAGTCGTGGTGTCCTGTAGGACTTTATTATAATATACAGACTTTTATTTGATAACTGTCTATCATCTGTTGTATTGGTTAAAAGGTGAATTTCCAACACTGAACTGTAAATCAACTCTTGCACTTCCTGTTGAGCCCCTCTGCATTATTTCATCTCTGGTAATTGTAGCCTTCACCACATACGTGTGGTAAATTATCCCGTCATAATATCCACGGCAGGGAAACATGGCTGCCATCATGAAATGAAACTGTTGGGGAAAAAAAAGTGTCTGAAGAAAAAAGGCTCTAACCTGATAATTTCTATTTAAATGTCGTAAAAGACAAACATCTGTGAGGAGGGGAATCATCTGTAATTTTAAAATATCGGCGCTGTGCACGCCAGGCGACGTTTCCTCCGACACGGCTTCATGAATAAAAGGACCTCACCTTCTCTCTCGGAGTAAAGTATCCGCTCAGCCTTGACTGGGGCTCCTCTGGTGCCGTGGTTAGTGTAACTGTCTCCACCCTGCTCCTCCACTGGCTTCGGCTGGAGTTTTAATATCGGACAGTCTGACCACAGAGATTTCACAGATATCCCAACCTTGTCAACTGCTACCTTCAAAGTGTGCGTATGTTGTATTTCATTCGGCTTTTTTTTTTTTTTGTCTTTGAACGACTGCACAGATGCCAGTTTTTTTCTCCGAAGGCATGCGGCGTTATGCTAATGTGTGTGACTCACGTCTGCTGACTCCTTCGCCGCCCTTATATACATATATTTGCCAGCGTGTGTGTGTTTGTGTAGCCGCTCTATAACATCTCTAACACACTCTGACCGCGGATGCTCCGCAGATTGGCCCGTAGTGTCATCTTCCCTCTCCGGTGGTACAAAGCAGACGATCCTTCGCACACGAGGTGCACATTCAAGCCCCGAAACTAATCTAATTCTGGCAGAACTTGTGTATCTGGAATGTGGAGCACTATAATGTAACTCTGGAGGAGTTTTCTCGGGGATTCGTCTGGTGCAGGATGCATATCGAAGGGGTCGACGGGCTCAAGGCCACATCGATGGAGACAGAGTTAGATTAGGGTTTTATCTACAGATCCTATCAGCATCTCGACTCGCAATCAGTGTTGGGGTACTGTAATCACATTACGTTTGTCTGTCAGGCGTTCCTGTTATGCATTACTGACCTTTGATTTAGTAACTTTAGTCACTAACTTCATCAAACATGTCTGACCTCTTGTCATATCCATGAAATTCAACACAGCAGCTCTTCCAGTGTCCCGTGGACCGCTTCTACTGACTCCTCCTCCGAGGTAAAGCCACTGATTTAGTGATGAACACATTAAATAACCTGGAATATTATGAAGCCATATATGACGGGGGACTCCAGTAAAGCAGCAAAGACTTTACGTTTGTCTGAGTGTGTTTTGCCTGTTAAATGCAGTTCAGACGCCATTTAAATACGTTTTTTGTCTTTTAAGTCTTTCATCATCGTCTAGTCGTGTTAGGGTGGCTATTCTCATTTCATTTTACTTGTGTTTTTGGCTGATTTTCACCAATTTCTCTGTCAGATTGTTGGTATTACATTATTAACTAGACAATTCCCCGCCGGGAAATCGCGAGAGTGGGCTGTGCGCTTTGCCCCGTGACGAAAAAGCAAACATGGCATCAGCAAAGTTTCCTCACCATCAAGCGGGAAAGGCCTTAAGGAACACACACATCAAGTTTTGTGGTCCTAGTTTCAGAAATGTGGTAATAGGAGCGAGTTAAAAAAGGCAGCAGTTTTGCAAATCCTCTTTCCGATTTACATTGGAGTGAAGGAGCAGTTGAGAGCTACTCTTGTTGGTTAGAGGCAGATAAATCCAAAACCATAAATCCTACCGATAAAGTAGACACACTGGGAGAAAGAAGACAAGTGTGGCTACAACTCTGGAAAATATCACTGTTTTTGAGTAAAGTTTGTGGCTGGGAGCGTCACTGAAAGAGAATATTTCTGAGAGTTTTTTAAAGTTTCTCACCGTTCAAAAATGATACATCTTAGGAAAAAAGTTCAGATGCAGCTCTAATGCACAGGACTTGTGCCTACATTTTAAAGTTTGAATGGTGTTTCTAGGTGAATGCATGCCAGAGCAGGACATGTTTGAAAAACATCGCAGATTTGCGAGTTTTTTGACCTCATCCCATTCATTCCTTATGGGAAGGTCTCTCTCTTGGCCCAGCTGATTTTGGTTGCTAGGTGACAATTGGCAAGGGCCGTAGCAACGGACTGTGAGGGAGCTGATTTGAGAGTGATTTCTGCCTCACATTGAGCTGTGAGATCTTGTGCACGCCCATCTTATTAGGATGGGGCTGATGTGTATGTAAAGGTTTAATGTTTTATTTATTAAGTTATCTGACGAGATGTTGTTCTTACAGGGAGTAAAGTAATCCATTACTTTTTTAAAAAAGATGACGAGTATTGTGTGATACAAGTCGGAACAAGACGTATAATGTGTACATCCAGCGTCAGTCTTTGAACATCACGTCCAAAATAAACTTCCGTCAGCCAACTCACACTAAACAATGATTATTTTGTGAATGAAGGATATTAACGATGGGTACAAGTTGTAATTTGGTGTCTAGGTCTGATATTGTCACTCCACACAAGGATCTTCCAGTCCAGTAGAGCAGAACTTGGGGAGAACCTGGACTCAAAGCCTAAAAATGGATGCTTACATATATTCCCCTATTGTGATTGCAAGTTTATTTGACAGGGGTAAACGTTAAACTTATAAGAAAAGGGTCTTTCAATGACATATTTAATGGACTAAATCTTACAAGCACATCAACAGATTTCATCCTATTTGCTTTCAAACATTACAAGTAGCTAAAAATCAAAGCAGGTCATTGAACTTTGCATGTTCAAGAGCTCTTTATGAGGTAAGTTGATCACTCTGCATAATAACAGTACATGAAGTGATTGTTTTTCAAGATGGAATGAGTCGGACCTCTCGGCTTCCATCGCTCTCTGCTCTGCTGAATCCAAATGTGGCATCCAGCTGAAATTAAAAAGGCCCGCACTGACCGTTCTCTTACCTCACAGTAATGACTGTTATTGTTCCTCAACTGGCAAAAACTCCCCGCTCACACTTTCAGAGAAGGTATTTGAGAAATTTCGCCCACCTGCGTTTCCTTAAGTGGTGGTGTCTTGGCGAGGCAGCTGTTTTTGAACCCGTTACATGAAAAAGTTCTCCGGTGAACCCGGCTACAGATACGCAGGCTGGCAGCTGCGTGTGATGTGTTAAATCACTTTATCAACAGCAACTGTTTTACAAGCACATGAACATGGTAAACACCAGCAGGAACCTGTGTGTGTGTGTGTTTGTGTGCGTTCAGCTATAAAGCGATGGAGGAATGTGCTTTCACCGCCTAATGAGGTTCATCAAAACAGTGAGGCGTCAACAAACGAGCCTCCTCACACGCGAGGTGAAGGAAGGAGAGCGATGGAGGGATGAGGAGGGGCTGTGTTTTATATATAGGAGCAACTTGTGGGCAGATTTGTCTTTTTCATGAAGCTATTGATGAAAAAATGTGTTTATTTTAGGCCTTGTGAAGGCAGAACTCCAAAATGAGATGTACATGAAACACATTTATTAAATATGACCTTAAAAAGTTTATCAAACTGTGTCCTATTTCCAAGGAGCAACATTAGCAATTATTTGGAGATGTTTTCTTGCTCGGTTTTGGTCTCCACCAACTCCTGATACGACAAACCGGTTCTTTAAGGTGCTATACATTTTAGCCAAAAACATTTTTTAAAAAGTACAAAAGTTATCAACAATTCTGATGTTATGATGTCTATATGTTTTGTTGCAAAGATATATATACCAATGTTAGCATGCTAACCAGCTAGCCACATCCCATCCGAGTCTAAAGCAGCTCCCAAGTTCTCCAAACTCCCAGTACAGACTGCTAGCTGCACAGCTAACTGAGCTAACAGTGGCTGCAGATATTAGCAGTTAGCTGTTACTCTACAATATGCTGCCCCATGTTTGTGTTGAATTTGACACCTTTTATCCACTAAATGCTCCATTATGTGAGCTATGATAGCTTTTATATTAGTTAATGCAGAGCCAGACTTTCTTGGGGGAGTTAACATCTGAAATTAACACAGATTCTGCTTTGATCCGGAGCTGTTTTCTGTCAGGAGGAGAGCTCAGGGAATACTTTTTGACTTATGGGATTCATCTCCACTCCTGTTTATCAACCTGACTGCAGCAGGGATCCACGGAGGTTTTTATGGTCTGTAATGATGACTGCTGACTGGAGCTGGAGGGGAAATGTACCATACTTCCTGAACGTAACATTTCAGAGAGGAGGGGGAAGAAGAAGAAGAAGAGAGAACCAGAGTCTCTGGTGAGTGCTGAGATCAGTCAGAGGTTGACCTGAATTCAAATCACCGACATTTGGGGCGAATAAACAGCCAAATTCACCTCCACTGCTGATGGAAATCTATCTGACATGACTCAGGCATACACGCTCACGGACGAGATGCATTTTTAAAGTTATATTCATGTTGTAATTAGTCTCGCTTGCTGACTTCCCTCCTCCCTCTCTGACGCTCACCTGGAAGTTATAGTAACAGACGACCAAGTAGAATTCTTCTTTGGGCTGGAGCATTGTTGGAAACATTTGGGACAACAGTGTTGTGGAGTTGTAGGGTTCCAATCACTATAAATGCAGGTTAGAAAGGCAATTCATTCATCCCAAAACAAGAGTAAAATGCTCCGTAAATCAGAGGGTAACCGAGCAGTTGGTGATTATTCTCTGTAGTTGTGTTACTATGAGTGACCTCATTATCATAGTCATATCACATTTAATATATATATATATATATATATATATATATATATATATATATATATATATATATATATATATATTTTCATTGAGTAGATCAGCTTTAAAGACAACAAAGCTCTTACCTGTAGTGCATTAGCATCAGTGAGTCTTCATCTGCTGGGATTTCAAATGTTAAATGAAAGAATGCCAGGAATATTGTGTAACTTACATTGTTCTGCAAAAGACAAAAATGTATGTAATAAAACAGTTGTGATGTAAGATTTAACATTCCTTTATTGCTTCATCTCATTATAGACTAAAAATCCTCGACACCGCAGCAACGATCACAATAAAACAACATTATAAAATATAAAAAGCAAGGCAACAACGAGGAGAGAGATTATTCTCTTTAAGATCTCCATTTTTGGTCAACATAAGATCAATAAAGCAACCTTGTGTTGCTTTTTTATAGAAGCTAATAAAGATGCATGTCAGCTGTGATGGAGTCATACTCAGACATTTTAAAAGATGTTTTTCATACCAGATTAAAAAAAAAAGGAACAGCAGTAAAAGAGGCTTAAGGACTGAAAACAAAGTGTAACAGCAGAAACGTCTGCAGGTCTGGAAATAGTAGATGTGAGATAAACAACAGGGCGCTAATAAAAGAAAGGAGATATTTTTCCTTGACTATTTAGAGTGACGTAACCGGGGTTACGACAGGTTGAGGACAGAAAAGGCGAGACAGACGGTAGAAAAACTCTTAAATTAACGGCAAGTGTAAAGTACAAAAAAAAAAAACCAGAGGAAAACAGCAGGATTTACAGGAGCAGACGGAGAAAAACGAGATTAAGCAGAAAGAAGACAGAGCGGAGATTTAGTGGCTGAGGTAAAAACTGAGGTTTGCTTTTCTGAAATCTGAAAAGTTTCTTCTTCTTGATTCCCCACGGTGACGGTAAATCTTACACTCCACATCGCGCTGCCTGCAGTCCGTATAAATCTACAGCGTGTTTTCTTTCGCTCTGCTCGAGTGGAATATTTTTCTAATGAGTGTTTTATTTCTGAGTCCGACCATCACATGTACGAACACACACGCACACACTGTCAGACACAAGCACATGGAAATGAAATCAAGTGGGAGACGGAGGGGCTTGTAGAGGCCATGGACACACACACACTCACATAAAACACACACTCGTACTTTGTTGATTTGCATTTTTCAGTGTTGTCCTCTCACTTACGCGTGCACTTGTTTGTGCAGCACGGCATGTTCGTCTCCATGCCGCCCACCTTGCGAGCAGCCGAAAAACACTCAATTCCTGGCAGGAGAAACATGCAGGGCGTCAAAACAAGATCGCCAAAAAACAGCTTGCCACACCGCTCCTACTCCTTGTGCGTGTTTTGCGTACTCCATGCGAGTTCATAGGTATTATCAAACATGTGTGTTTGTGCACCACTGATGCCAAAAACCAAAACATCCAGGTTTCATCAGAGTTTCAGGAAGACATCCCAGGTTGTGACCTCTGCCGCCTCCCTTTATCTCTCAGCTGTGGGCGTGTGTGTGTGTGTGGAGTCACCAGATTGTATCTCTGGTCTTTTATCGCTCTGGTTTTATTGTTATTCACCTGCCAGACAACATGCTCATTCAGCCCGCGCAACCTTTTGGCCTCTACTTCACCTAGACAACTCCAGCGCTGCAGCCAAAGGAAAACATAAAGAAGAAGAAGATGAAGAACAAGATTAAATGCCATTCTTTCTGTAAACACTGGAGTTGTCCTGGTCTTGCATCTTCTGAATTTGCATTAATGTCACTTGGCAGATTCCTTTATCCAAACCAGCCTATAGGTCTGTGATGGCAGCGATGAAGTTACGCAAGCCTCAACTACGGTGGCAGGAGATGCAAAACATCAACCAGAAACAAGTTTAAAAAAGCAAATACAGAGAATATGTGATGACATGCTTCTGTACGTTAGCTATACGGCTAAAGCTTGCAGGTGATCAGCTTAGCATTAAGTCCACAATTAGGAGCTAGCGCAGTGATTTCTAGTAGTAAAAACTTTCCAGATTCTTATATCCAAACAGTTTATAGCTCTGTGATGGCAGTGAGGCGACAAAAGTGATAAAAGCTTCAACTACGCTAGCAGGAGATGCAAAACATCACCAAAAACAAGTTTAAAAAAGAATACAAAGAATATATGATGATATGCTTCTGTACGTTAGCTATACGGCTAAAGCTAGCAGGTGATCAGCTTAGCATAAAGACCACAATTAGGAGCTAGCACAGTGATTTCTAGTAAAATGACAACTTGTTTGTTTTTATGTATCTTTCTGTACTGATTAAACCAACGGAAGCTGGGAGGCTAATTTTCTTTATGCTAATCTAAGCGAATGATCATCAGACTCTAAGCACTGGAATAGTTGTAGTAGTCCTGCATCGTCTGACTTTTCACTAAATGTCACTTTCCAGATTCTTGTATCCAAACAGTTTATAGCTCTGTGACGGCAGCGAGGTGACAAAAGTGATAAAAGCCTCGACTATGCTGGCAGGAGACGCAAAACATCACCAGAAACAAGTTTAAAAAGCGAATACAGAGAATATATGATGATATGCTTCTGTACGTTAGCTATACGGCTAAAGCTAGCAGGTGATCAGCTTAGCATAAAGACCACAATTAGGAGCTAGCACAGTGATTTCTAGTAAAATGACAACTTGTTTGTTTTTATGTATTTTTCTGTACTGATCAAACAAATGGAAGCTAGGCTAATTGTTAGCTTTGGACAGGCTAGCTGTTTGCCCTGTTTCTAGCTGTTTGCCCTGTTTCCTTTCACTGGAATAGTCGTAGTTTTCACTGAATGTCACTTGCCAGATTCCTTTATCCAACACAGCTTTTAGCTCCATGACAGCAGCCTGAAGACAAAAGTGATAAGAGCCTCGAGTGCGATGGCAGAAGACCAAAAACATCCCGAGGAACGAATTTTACAGGGCAAAGACAGAATATTTGATGATATGCTGAGAATCTCTCAGGGCACTTCACTGACGACTTCAACAACTCCTTCCACCGTTCCTTCACTCCAAAGTGTTTGTCTGTGAATGTGTTTGTGTTCCCCCGTGAGCATTAGCAACCGAGAACACCACTGATGCCAAAACCAAAACATCCAGGTTTCACAAGAGTTTCAGGAAGACATCACAGGTTGTGACCTCCATCGCCTCCCTCTATCTCTCTGCTGTGGGTGTGCGCAGCCACCAGATAATATCTCTGATCTTCAATCGCTCTGCTTTTATTGTTACCGGCTGCAGATTCACCTGCCAGACAACATGCAAACATTCAGCCCGCGCAACCTTTTGCCCTCCACTTCACCCAGAAAACTCCAGCGCTTCAGCCAAAGGACAAAAATCAAAGCAGAAGATGAAAAATGAGAGTCGGTGTGGATGCCATGACCTGCTTTTTCAAAGGCAGAATGTCTTTAGTTCTAAAAGTGTTGGAACGGTTCTGGCATCCTCTGAATTTTTGGCAAGTGACGCTCATTGGATTCCTTTTATCCAAAACAGGTTATAAATCCATGAGAGTGGGCAGGAGACAAAAGTGATACGAGCCTCAACTACGGTGGCTGGATGTGCAAAACGCCACAGGTAACACGTTTTAAAGAAGCAAAAACAGTGAATATCTGATAATGCGCCAAAGTTCTTGTGGATTTTATTTCATAATCTCTCAGGACGCGGCGCTGATGACCGCAAGAGCTGCTACAACCAGTCCTACGAGAGCAGGAAGGAGACAAGAGTGACGTGGGCCTCAACGGTGGCGGCAGGAGATGCAAAACGTCACAGAAAACAAGTTTTAAAGAAGCGAAAACAGGGAATATCAGATGATTGTCTTGACTTTTATCCTCAGAAACTCTCAGGACGCCGCACTGAAGACTACAGCGGCTTCTACAACCATTCACGGCGGCAGGAGATGCAAAACATCACACGAACAAAGTTGTAGAAGAAGAGAAAGATTAGTTGTTTGTGTGCACTTTCTGAGCGTTAGATGGGAAGATTGATACGACTCTTCCATACGTTAGCTATGAAGCTAAAGCTAGCAGCTTGCATTAGCTTAGCATAAAGACTGGAACAAAGAACTAGCATGGTAATGTTTGCCGTTAAAACGCAACCTGTAGTAGTTATATTTGCATACTAAATAAAACAATAAGATCTGTTACCCAGTCAGCTTTAGAGGTGCTGTTTTTCCAGTTTCCAGTCTTAATGCTAATTTAAGCTAATTGTTTTCTGGCTCTAGCTTCTTATTAGCGTAAGGACACCAGAGTGGTATTGATCTTCTCAGCAAACTTTTCAAGAGGAAGAAATTAAGTCTATTTCCCAAAATATTGAACAATTCCTTTAGTATTGTAACAAAAATCATGTTTTGGTGCACAGAGCTGAGCTGCTTTCGGTCGTGATCAACGGATTGCAGATCAAAGTTGATGAGATTTGAAATGAGCTCATTTTGAGTTCATCCCGGCACAAAAAACATTTATGTTTGTGACCCCCGCTGTGTCTTTTGCGGGCACATTCACCGTGTTGTTACACAGTCTGCATAAATGTCTGCAGGTCCACTGAGAAAACAGAACGCCCGTGAGGATTTCATCACCGCTTTGTGCGCCTCGCTGATTCAATCTGCTTTGTTTGCTGCAGATTCCCCCGACTGATACGAGTGGGCACAATGCGTTTTATACACAATGAACAAACCTTTGTATTTAGTCTACCAGCTTGTTGTCGTTGAGCGCGGTTTTGTTGACCTGAGGCTTCAGCAAGAAGTCATCGGCGGTGGCGTAGATTTATTTTAGAGTTGAGTAGGTGCTCGGCTTCTGATGTGGATTTGGTCGCTGTGGGATTCTTTGTAGGTGACCTTCGCTTTGTTTTATTCTGGTTTTACTTGCGTCTGCTTGCTTATGTTGAGGTGAATGTTTTCATCAGCGTACCTCATCAGCAGCGAGGATAATAGGATGGATAAATAAACTCAAGGCTCATCGTTGTGGCTTTTCCTTCCCAGTGTTCTTGATAACGTATTAGTCACTTCATTGCTGACATCTGGGGAGGCGCCTACATGTCTTGTCAGGCAGAAAAGATGAGAAAAACAAGACAAAAATTAACAACGTGTATTGTTAATCTCTGAAAATAAGTCTCTTTGAAACTCTTAAAAGTCCTACTTGCAGGAAAATTGTATTTTTTTAGTCTCTTTCCTCCAAATATGACCTTAAATGACTGTTTATCAGTTTTCAGGAGGTTTTACAAGGTCCATTTTGAATCAGGACACATTTTAAATTTGGTAAGAACTCATTATTCTATATGTTTTGATAGTGGTCATACAAAAAGCAAAACTTATTTTGTCTTGACCTCTGGGCGATTGTGCAGTCCAAGCAGTGCTGACTGGTAAGACATTAGCTGTAACTAGAAATGGACGTGTCATGGATGTGGATAGATAGATAGATAGATAGATAGATAGATAGATAGATAGATAGATAGATAGATAGATAGATAGATAGATAGGCCCAAAGATGGCACCTTTAAGTACATGTCTGGCTTCTGGGTTTCCTTCCAGGTGTTTCCAGAGTTCCTGCCTGGCTTACAGACAAAGATAATCATAGATCATTAAATCACTCAGCGTGGGGAAAGTTTTACAAGCAGGGATCAAAAAAATGCTTGTTTGTTTTTTGTTTCAGTGGAGCTTTGCACATGGCTGAGTGACGGCGTGAGTTAGTGTTCAGCTCCGCCTTAGACTGATCTCAAAACTCTCGGAAAGGTTGCTTTTCGCTCAAGTTGAGACAGTTTAACTCGCACAACGAGCCTCGGCGTCAGTTTGTGCAAGCCCGTAAACAAATTTGCATCTAATCGAACCTTTTCTTTGTCTTTGTGTCTCATGTTCTGTCTTGACACAAATTAAAAGGCTGAGTTGAGAACAGACATTTGTTTCTGGTGCTAAATCCTGAGATCTCAGCAAAAAAGGTGAAAACTTCCTTTAAAAAACAGAAATCTTGACTGTCTTTGCTGAGCCTCTGTCGTGGTGGCGGCTGCTCAGAAAAGATTTCCAATCTAATCCGACCAATCTGACCTTCATGAACTGGAAGGAGTCTAATCTCACCCCCCCTCCGCCTCTTCAGATAACATTCAGATTCACCTTGTTGCCCGAAAAACATTTTTTTGGTCAGGTTTCGTTCCCTCTCTGTCTGCCGGAGAGTGATGAAATCTGTTGGAGTCAGAATCCGAGCTGTCAGAAAAGATCGGGGCTCGCCAACATCTGTTTTATTCCCTCTTTATTTCTCTGTCCTCTCTATATTAATCCCATATATATCCCGTCTTTTCATATATTCTGCACATAGATCACTCTCACGCTGTTTTTTCATCCTCGTCCTGACACCTCGGAGGATCGTTCTTACACAACACCCTCGGTGTGAACTCTCCGCTGGCAGAGGAATGACTCAGGTGTTTTTCCATATATACGTGTGTGTGTGTGTGTGTGTGATCTGTGCAGGAGAAACATGTGTCTCGAGTGTGTTTGTGCGCCAGAGTACAGTCCTGTTTGTTTGCGAGGAGAATGTGTGTGTGTGTGTGTGAAGGAGAGCGAGAGAGTCAGGTGTCAAGTTTACCCCCCGATCGACCCAACCTGGGAATGATCTAGTCTCAGCAGGGGAAGCCAAAGCTGCTGCTCTATATGTGTGTGTGTGTGTGTGTGTGTGTGTGTGTGAAGGTGTGTAATATGTTGTGTGTGTGTGTCTAACCCGGGGATGACTCACAAACCATCTGGAGGCCAGATGCAGGTTAGAAAACTACCCTCTCTCCTCGCTCCCTTTCCTCCAGTTGCTGTTAGTTCCCTTAGTTAACCTGTGAACCTTGACCTCCAGGCGGTGGCGTGGGTGTGTGTGTGCGTGTGTGTGTTGAGTAAACGGCGAGGTCGCGGCCTTTTCTCTGGAGGTCGCGAACTCTCCCTCGCCGACCTCTGGAGTTCAAGTTCACTAATTGACCCTGTTCCCACTGAAACAGCCTCCATCTTTCTCCGCCTTTCTTTCCCGTCTCTTCCCGGCCTCTTTCTCAGCTCCGCCCCTGCTGCCACCTCGTACAGTGATTAACTCTGGGAAAATACTCCCGACAATGTGTTACAGGTGTGTCCCTGAGTCAACACTGTACTGAAATGACACACTAAGATTGCCTCTTTTTAAATCTGTCAATCTAAACGTTATGAAGCTTTCACTGAAATAAAAACAGTGCACGGGAAAACGATTCTGTTCAAGGGCGAGGTTGGAAACAAACGTAAGAATATCTAACCGTTGCATGTTTTCTCTGCCTCTTGACTTACTTTGTCGACAAAATGGCGAGGAAAGAGTAGAGGAAAAGCTCCAAGAACAAGCGGCAGAAAGCGTTTTCCAAGTGGTTTTATTCTTGGCGCCATCGTCCAAAAGACACTTGGATCGTTTCAGTTGTTTCTCAGTGTAGCGACGACCAACAAACATGACTTTAATCATACATTTTATCTATAATGGACTGGATTGCCCGCCACTCTTGATGTTCCCCAGAGATTTCCAATCCAGCCAGTAAAGTCTTTACATGGTGCCATCAACATGAAAAACTTGTCTCTTGTCAGTTTAAAGAGTAGGGGGATTTATCCTATACCTAAATACCCACAGATATCAAAGGTATTGTGCATCTGCGAGGGAGTTAAAGGGGGGATATGTAGGGAGAGCCATGACACAAAGACACTACTGGTGGTGAAAGGGACATTTTCATGCAGTTGGAGGCAATTTTGTTCCAGTAACGGTATCAGAAACACCTCTGATACTGCAACAGAACACTCAAATTAGTATGAGTGAGAACACTAATCTATTTACTGATACAACACCACATTTATTTATTTATAAGAAACAGGATCCTGCTGCTTCACACCTGCATGAGGCCAATATCCTGAATCGGTAAGCTGCAAGCTATTCACATAACATCCGTTGGCACTCTTGATTGGCCGATACACAAAGTTCAGGTATCAGAACGGTATTGGGAAGGAGATGCACACATTTTCATCTGGTGTTACTGAAAATATCATCACCTCCGATCAACACTGCAAATAAACATCCATAAATCTGCTTAGAAATCACGGAAAACATGCTGCCTGTCGTACAACCAGAACTTGCCTTAGAAATACAGCATTTTTAGGTTTTCATTAGTATCACAACAACCTGGTGATATTTGTGTGTACATCAACGGATACACTGCGAACAATAACTGCTAATAGCTAATTCGGCACACTTTTAATAATCAAAATGTGCTAAAATATAAACAAATATTAGCACACATATTGTGCCTGAATAAGCGCTAAAACATTGTACTCCCTCTTGGAATGATGACATCAGATGTGAACACACAGACATTTTCAGATGTAGTGTTACTTAAAATACCATTCCCTCTGATCTCCAATGCACATAAAGGCCCACAAATCCTCAGAAAAACATCCTGTAAATCCAGAACTTGCCTGAAAAAAGTCATATTTTTAAGTTTTCCTCGGTATCAGAGTAATCCAGTGACATCTGTGCATACATCCAAGGATGCACTGAAAACAGGAGCTGCTGGTAGCTAATTCGGCATACTTTAAGAGGTGATAGTTTGTGAAAATATGGACAAATATAGGCAGTTTTCTTGATTTTGTCTCAGAGTATCAGAACTTGAAAGCTCATCTGGTAGAGACAGGCTGCAGGGTTAAGTGTCCTGTAGAGCAAAATGTACTTACAGATCATAAGAACTGTGATAAAAGCATTATCTGGATTACTAATCCAATATATTAATGTGTACGAAGCATTTCACTGCTGCGGTTGGAGCCACTTTTAGCTCTTTTCTTGACATTTCATCACGTTAACCCAGGGTCAGCAGGGTTCAGTGCCAATCCAGCCTAATTGTATCTATCCGAGGTCTTTTCGGGAGACACATTGTGGAAACTTAATGAGCATAATGTCTTAAGTGCAGCCACAATGTTTCCGCGAGCACGAGAACAAAGCTGATCCTTCGCCGTGGTAACACACAGGCCGCTGCGGGCCATTCTTTGTAGATGAAACACGTGTTTATTTGCTGTCAAATATTTCTCAGACAACACCAGCCTTACCAGTAAATCATCAAAATAATTGACTGTGTGTGTGTGTGTGTGTGTGTGTCGAGCTCCTACCAGTAAACCAGTAAAACGTCAACGTAACAAGACAGCAGAGCCGCCAAATCCGTCTCTTGTCGGGCCAAACGTTTCGATTTCTCCCCCCGGAGAGGTCGAGTTTGTGCATGGGCTGGCGAGCGAACGCACACTTAAAGAGTTGAACATCGTTTTTTTTTTTTTGGACTATTGCTCTGTGTGTATGTGTGTGTGTGTGTGTGTGTGTTTAATGAGGTTGGACAAATAGATGAGTGGATGTGAGAGCCGGGAGTGTTTCGGTGTCAGCAGAGTTTTTGTGTTCGGATATCAAGAGGTCGTCACGGTTCGAGCGATCGGCGACGAGGGCTCGATTAGAGGCGTGGAGGAGTTAATGATTTTAATTAGATGAGAGAAAAAAGGAGAGAAAGAATGAGAAAAGAGGAAGGGGAAGTTAAAAAACCGTCCTCTGATGATTCAAACAGGTTAAAAGACGTTAATGCTTCCTGTTACTTTCACCACGCCGCCTGTCATCGCTGCCGCCGAGTGCTCCGCGGGGTGCTTTTATTTTGAAGCGAGGATCATAGAGGGGAAACAGCTGGATCGCATTCATCAATATGCATGAAGTTTGGTTTTTTCTCGCTATGTGCACATATACAAACAAAAGCCCGAACTCAAACAAACCACAAAACGGCCCACAAAGTGCAGCCAGACTCTGCTGTAATGCTTTACAGTTACCTGCTGCGCCGAGGATGTTTGTTTCTCTGGACACCGCTCAGGCCCGGTGGTTGAGTTTCTGTGGAGATTTTTCTTTTTGAGTGACAGTTAAGAGCCGAGGGAGAGACGGGAGGGGGGGGAAGGTTTGGGATTCGAACCAGTGAATACACAAACGCCTCAAACCAGCTGAGCCACAGGAGCGAACACACGTCTAGCTGAACAACGAAGGACGAGCGAAAGTGTGAGGAGAGAGTTTCCTACAGAAACCAATCTGAATCAGGAACACGACTGCAACACGTCGCGTTAACACGATGTGTCTTTAAAAACAAAGAACATCCACCTGATTACCCACAATCCTCTCTTTTACATCTGCACATGATGCCTGAGGTCTTGTTCGGTTTAAAGACAGATTGTGGCAAATAAACAGAGTTCAGGTATATTTTGGGGACATGCTTCACATCCACCGCAACATATCGGACACACTGCTCCCTGACTCGTCACTAAACGTTAAAATTATTAATCCAGAGGTAGAAATTTGTCCAGCAAAACATAACTTTAACGTGTAACTGACAAATTAAGTTAATAGAGTAAACAGAACAAATACTTTTCATCCTGTCTTCATCTTCTAGTTCCACCTTTATTATCGTTATTTTCACCTTTTCACCATCTGTTATTTGTATTGCATCCACTAGCTGGTATTTTCAATTAGTTATTGTTATTATGTGGTAGATATAGCTTTCAAAATACATTTATACTCGTCATTTTAGTTTTTTATGTTAATAAAACATTTTGAAGTGAACATAACTGATTGCTTGCCGTCTGTTTTGATTATTCATTAATCGTTAAACTGATGTTTCAAGCAAAAATGTCCAATAGTTCCTGTTTCCAGCTTCCTAAATGTGAGGATTTGCTGTTTTTGTATGTAACATTTTTCGTACGTTAAGACTTTTGGGGTTTTGGACTGTTGGTCGGACAAAAGAAGATGTCAATTTGGACACTGGAACATTTTTTTTCCCCCAATTTTTAAGACTAAATGATTAGTCTGCAGATTGATAGCGGATGAAAATAATCGTTAGTTGGTGCCGTAATGATGCTTCTTCACGTAACGTACAACACCTGGGACGTTGTGCATTTAATCCAGTGTAGGTGTTCCACAGAATAATACAGCCTTGGAGGGTATAATCCTTATACAGTTTATTTAGTGGACACTTTTACAAGAAAATGCTGCGAGGAAACAAAACAAAAATATGTATTTATGTATGTTGTTGTCATGACTGTGCAGTCCCTGATCTCTGCATGGACAGGAAACATGCAGACAAACAGGAAGAGGTTTATCCACACCAGCCAATCAGAATCAAGGGATGCAGCGTGAACCCAAACTGCGATATTCCTGAAACACAGTTGGAACTTCCATCGACAACAGCGGTGTTTCATGGCGATTACGGGAAAACACACCACCTTCACACAGAAACTCGTGTTTTTACCTTACAGTGGGAGCGCTTAGTATTTCAGCCCCGTTATTAATCATACGAGTGAAGCAGCGGTCCGGTCCGGTCCGGTCCGGTCGTCAGTAGTTGTGTTTCTCAGCGCTGGGAGCTCTCGGTGACTCCTCAGTGAACCAGCGCCTGATGTTCTTCAGATGAACAGAGGAGAGGGCGACGTGGGGAAGGATGAAAGACGAAGGGCCCGGTGCAGAAACAATAAGAAATGTGCCGGGCAGATGTCTCCGATCCGTTTCCCAATACTCATGCTGAATCTGGGGGAAATCTCCACAGTGTGTGTGTGTGTGTGTGTGTGTGTGTGTGTGTTTTCCCACAGAGAGACGAGGATGCTCCAAAACTAGACGATGCTTCCCGAGTGTGTGTGTGGTGACGTCATATCCGTTTAACCCACTTCACACACTTTGCGTTGTTAAAGTTTGATGTCCCGGGCGTGTGTTGGCACGTCCAACACGCCTACGCACATATCTGCTGTACGGCGTGGAGCCACTGACGGTAAGCCCGGCGGTCATGAGGTGTGTGTGTGCGCATCGTGTGTTTTCTGGGGTAATACCGGTAGAAATTTCACACGAGCGTCTGGTGGAAAGTTACAGGCTTGTCGCAACACTTACGGTAACAAAACCTATTTTTGACTTCATTGTGTGAATTCCAAAATATCAGTAGTTCAGACTGACAGCTTGAATAGTGATGTCAGTGTTTTACTATAATATCTGATATATTTGGGATTATTCCTGATCCCTGACTTTCTGCTTGTATCCAACATTTTTAGGGGGTTATTCCAGATATTTCTATATTTCAATCCAGATTTTTTTCCCCGATTGAAAGTTGACAGAAAAGAGAGAGAGTGGACGGTTGATCCACTGCGGTCCAGACTGAAATATCTCAGCTGCTGTCGGATGGATTGCCGTTAAATTGTAGGTATAAATTCATTGTCCCCAGAGGATGAAGTGTACTGGTGGACTGCTACGTCAGTGAGTGTCTGGAGGACAGTTCCTCGAGTGTTAAAGGGGCACTCTGTAGTTTTAAAGAAGAAATTCAAAGTGAGATTTTTAAAATTTACAATATTGATGAGGTGATAATACAACATGTTTTTCATAACTGAATAAACGAGCTGTTCTCAGAGCTAGAAGGAAAAAAATCCCCCAAAACTACAGAATGCTCCTTTAACAGTTTAAAAACATTAAAGGAAGTGAGTTTACCACAAATCTGTAGCCAACTCCTCGTCTTTGCTCGAAGCCAGCAGCCACTATTATCCATTATGAGCATACCACACATGGATCTCCCGCCTGAACTGTCAGTGGTCACGTTGCATTGTGAGTAACGTAGGCTCCGGGGTTTTGACGAGGAAGCTTACAACTGAAAAAAAGACAACATATTTGTTTTTTCTGCATCAGTTTTGATCCTTTCTTGTCTGCCGATCGATCAATCTCACAATAACCTCTGTGGATCATAACGTTTTTTTTTACTATTTCTATATTTAATTTTAATAAATGGGACTTTATTGCCAGTAAATACAGAATAGAAGTAATACAGAATAGAAATATACGTCTATACAAAGATAAAAATAACTTGAAATCAGACACAAATGTGAACTTGTATTAAAAAAGATCTGCGGCGTCTGTGATTAAAGTTCCATCTCGCTGCATCGACGACCGCACACCAAACAGAGATCCGATGTTCCTGCCGCTGCCGCTGAACTAAAGCCTCATTTCATTTGAAGGTTTACATGTCTCTTGACAGGTAGGGGCGAGTTCCAGCCCTCAAAAACCTCTGTTTCAAAGACAGAACACAAAGCCACAGAAAGACATTTGATGTTTGGTCAAACAGGCGAGACACAACAACCAGATGCCGACACTGTTTCCCCTTTTGTCTCCGTGACCGGACGGGCAGCGGGACAGACTGGCGGTTTATTTCCCTCTGCCACGTTGTTTATTTGGCTGTTTGCGGGACACTAAACAAGCGATCTGTCGCTGGAGACGTCTCGTCCGTCCACGTGCCAGCGCGGTCAGCTGAAGCTAAACAAGCTCAGAACTTGATCCGGGCGGCTCCGGCGCTCCCAGTAGGTGGTTTGGGACCCGATACTGTTCATTCTGAAGCCAGACAGGAAGTTCTTGGGGGGAGGACATGTTGGAGGACTGAAATCTACTTTGGTTTCACTCCGTGTCACAGCTTCCATCTGTTTTCTTACTTTGTTGAATCTTTTTTTCTGACATTTTTGATATTTAAGTGACCTAATTTTGAGCTTACAAAGACTGCTTCAGCTGCTAATTGTAGTATTGGCCCATTTTTTTGCCATTTCCATTGATTGAGCGTAGTACACTTTGGTCGTCGGTTTATTCTCTATTGAATCCTGATTGCATGACACAAAAGATGTCTTTCACAAGCATATTTATGCGGTTTCAAACAGACTAAAATGGAGCTGATGGTTCCTGTTCCACCGGGGATTTACGGACCATTTACAGCTCATCGTCAACCACAACAGCTGACTAAGATTGTTATATTTCTGTCCTTTCTGTTTGATTTAAATTGCTTTCTCGGGACGTGTCGTGGCAGGGGTAAGCAATCTTAACAAAAACAGTCAATATATAGTAACAGAAAAATACCACTTGCCTGCTGCAATTCACCATAAATCAAGTTGACATCTTCAATTTACTTGTTTTGCCAGAACCAACAGTCCAAAACTCAGAGATATTCAATAACAGTGCCATAACTGAGAGCAGCAAACTCTCACATTTTGAGAATCTCGGATCCACGGATCTATTACTAATACTGATACTGGATACGGTGTCAGAGGCGGAAGCTGCTCAGTGGTGCATGAAGCCGACAAGATCAGTTTCACAGGTGTGAAATGACCCCGTTCCTCCAACTGAGCATGCATAACGGAGATGCTAGCCTCTGGTTTAGCTCTCGGCTAACTGATGGGGTTTGTGTGGCTCTTTGTGAACGTTATCAAACCGAAATGATCGAATTCTGATCGTAAAATGAGCTGTGTCACTTAAATCAATGTATCTACTGTTTTGACATAATATTGCACAAAAGAAACTGATCACAAATTACCCATAATGCAGCTCACTATCTTCTTTCAACAGACTCTCTGCCTGAGAGATCGCATCAGATATCGTGTTTTAACTTCACAACAACTCTTCACTACAATCGTGACGCTGTAAATTCAGAGTGAAGTCTGCAAAGTCTGTTGTGATTGCTCCAAATGAAAACTCCCAAACTTTAGAGATTTAACATTAATGGCCGTCCCATTACGGTATCGTCTCTCTTCTGCATCGAATGCTCCAAGAAAAGTAATCAGAACAGACAAACATCAGTAACATCGGGTCAGGATATGACACAATTGGAATAACTGCAGAAATATCCGATCCCGATGAGTCACGTCCAGACGATTTAGAAGAATGTGTCTTCTCCTTTCCATGAATGAGACAGCGGTACAAAGAATTGTGTAATGAAGCAAGTGAAGGAAAGAAGGATTCAAGAAATGTCTCCTGGACTTCATTTGCATTTCTGAGTGAGATTCATGAAGCGTAAAGAGCCTGGAGAGGAAACAGCCTCAGTCTCCTGCACGAAGCTGATTAGGTCGGCACGTTGATAAAAGCGTTTGCGACATGAAGTTCCAATGAACACGTTGTAATACTGTAATCAGCAGCCACTCCTGATCACTTTAATCTCAAGATGTTTGAGCCGCCAAAATCCTCGCGGAGGGAGGCAGGGAAAAAAAAAAACCCCGGCTCGGAAATGAAGCGTGCTCATGCGCATCTTTTCCTCATGATCTTCAGATTAGAGTTGATCACCATGAAGATCTGATTTGAAGCTGAAATGTAATTTCTCTGTTTCCCTGACAGCACTTTGTCACGCTGCTTTTCTCATGTAGTTAAGGAGGTAGAGGTCAAAGAGTCGAGGACGCTCTCTCTCTCCAACTATTGATTACACACTGTCGTCCAAAAGGGGTTTTTCACTCCCGTGTCGCCCTTTGAGAAGCTGGCAGCAGCCCTTTGAGAACCATCAGGGGGGACATACCATTTCTGTTAAAATGAAACACGAATCCATCCAAACGGCTCTGTTCTTACTACAGCTTATGGAGCTGAGTGGAGCGGCTTGCATGTAATTTTGAGAGAATTGGTTTAGTTCCCCGTTGGCTCCGACTAGCATTGCTAACAAATGTTAACGCCGGGCAGCTGCCAAATTCTCATAGAGGACCTTTTTGGACATTCTGCAAAGGAATCTTGGTTCATCATCAGGAAAAAAAACACTTCTTAAAACCCCTTAACCTTTAAACTCTGGATCTGGCTGAACTTCACTTCCCCTTATTATTCCACTTTAATAGCTTCAAGGGGAAGAATTACAGTGACCTGCTGGTTATTTTGTAAATGTAGTTATCCAGGCGAAGCGTTTTCAGCACTCTGATTCAAAGACATATTTCACACCTACGAGCAGCCCAGAACAAACTACACCCCTCTGCTGTTTGATATACCAACACTGGACATATTAAACACCTCGCTCAAGTGCACCTGAAGGGCACACGCGTTGTTCTTTCATCCATTTTCTCAGCTCTAATACGTATCTCTTCCGTTCAAGTTAAGTGACCATGGCTTTCGCAGCAATGAGAAATTAAGACGCTTGTTCCAGCAGAAAAGGAGGAAGTAGTGGGACAGTAAGAGTCAGCAGATGAAGGCGATCAGGGCGACTCGATGACTGACCGGACATCAGAGAGACCGCTGTTCTCATCTACAATAAACGTTGGTTACTTTGAACCACCCCTATGATCTTTTCTTAATCCTGACCACGCCATTTTTGCGACAAAAACCTACTTAAACCCTAAACCAAAGCTGTGTTTGATCAAAAAACAAATGCGCATGTGTCATTCTGGGGGCGATTACAAACCATGTTGTTTAATTCCCGAGGACCTGTCGGCCATGTCGTTATTAGTTGGGTTTATAAGTCTACTTTATGGGTCTTGGACTCTCAGAGACTCAAAGTAATACTTTGAATATTCAAGAATGTTTTGGGACGTCCAACAAAGTTTTCAGTAAATGAAGAGGGCTTAAAACCAACCCGTAGAGATTTTGGATGATGTTTCTGGACACAAAGAAAGCACTTTATCATTTAAAGTCTGGCAGTTAGCTCGCGCTGATTAGCCCGGGAACCAGACGAATGTGCAGAGCTCATGTTTTTAATTTGCTTTGGCAGTTTCCTTTTTAGACAGATTTCCACCCGACCTGGCTCTTCCCAGGCTAATCACAACCATTTATCTAATATGGGGTTGCTTTGATATGATGATTTACAAAAGGAGTGTCAACGGTCCAAATTTGATAAAGTCACAAGGCGAATGTCTCGCTGATCTGATTGGATCATCGATGTAGGTACGTCCACATGAACAATGAGTGTCCGTGAAGATCGTGGCTTCTATGTACTGTAACTTGACGTTCTAATATGACTTTTTAACAACCGTAGGTTTCCCTGGTGATGGTGTTATTGTCTAGCTGATGATGTGATCTACCTCACAGTTTAATCTACTCTTTACATCGGACAACATTTGTCGCTGGTCTTGGGGACACACGGTCAGGGTATCGAAGTATCTTCTTAACTCGTATATCTTATCTTATAGCATCGATGAACTTCCCACAACAGGAAACGGTCAAGTTGACCGAGGATAATCCAGTCTAAAAAAACCTGACTATAAGAATGAAATTCCAGCCTCAGTTGAAATGACTTATTGTGAGTTATTGTGTTGGTTAGTTTTCCAAATCAAATCTATTTCAGCAAGCCAAAAAAAAAAAATCCAAAACCCACAACCGCCCTCCACAATCTGATCCATCGGCCTCATCGACGGGAGTGTTTGCGCGTTGCTTCCTCCAGTAAGTTGTTGTTGTACTTTGCAGCTCATGCGCGTCGATCTGTGGACAGGGATCTCTAAGAGATCAAACTCTTGTCCAATCATTAGACGGTGGTTTTCACCAAACAGCCGCTCGAACTCTGCAACTACCCCTCTCTGGTTTCTGGGATATGCCGACGATGAGGACTTATGAGTGTATGAACCTCTGCCTGCCCCTAACCTCCCCTTTCCCCTAAAACACACACACATATTCTCCTCTCCCCCATTATATAAAACCCTGGATTGGTCCAAATCAACGTTTTTCTCGGCCAGTGAACTAGCCTCAAAAATTCGTATAAAATTCACATCAGCGTGAACTACTGGCTGATGGGAGTCTCTTCATAAAGCCTCTCCAAAGGGTTTCGCCCTCTCGCTAACCTTTCTTACCCTCCTTATTCCTCCTCCTCCCTTTATATTATCCCCATTTTCTTTTACCTCTCTTAACCCTTTCTCCCTCCTCCCCTCCACTCCCTTTATACCTCATTCTCCTCTCCTTCTTCTAACTCTTTATCCCCCCCCCCCATTTCATCTTTTCTTTCATAATTCAGGCCAGTCTGTCATCGACCCGTCCATGTGATTCTCCTTTAATACTCCCATCCCTCTCTGCTTGATCTCCTCGCGTTCCCTTCCAGCCGGCGATTCCCTTTTAACAGCAAGCCAGTGGCCTTTCACAATCTGTTTCGCAGAGACGATAGAGAGACCCTGAGACAGCCTCAAAGAGAGACAGAGAGAGAGGTTTAAAAGTCTAGAAGGAAAGATTGGAAGATACTAAACAGATATTGAGAGGAACAGATGATGAGGAGCGAGAGAAGCTGTGTGAAAAGAAGAGAAGTGGCTCATTTAAGACAACGGTGGCAAGTAAATAAGTGTTAAAGTCAACATTCAACATACAGTTTGATCAGTTGATTAACTATGAGACAATGTTACAAGGGTTGGAAACAGAACCCGATATCGAACTTGACTGATTTGCACTGTTACAATTGGATTCAATCGGTGCCAAACTCACTGTGCTGGTTCACAGACAGTTGAAACCTTCGATGATGCATCAAAGTCTTCATCATCGCCTTTATGTAAAAAGAAATAGCTAGTTGGAGTTGTTGTTGGAGACTAACCGGCCTTTTATCACAGTCTTAGGCCTGGTGAGGTTTCTTGCGGTTGTCTGAAACCATAGTTTGAAACCAATGGCGCCTGAGTTGTGGTGTATTTATTGGAAATATTACAGAACTCACGCACTGTCGTAGCAACAACTACGTAAGAGACAATGGTGAAGTAACGTCTGCTTGGATCAGGCAGAGGAGACACCCTCTACTCAAATGTTCCTTCTGACCGTCCAATACTGTGCTGATAATCAATCAGTTTCTACCTTTTAGTCCAGGTTTCTAAGTGTTTGATGCAGGTCGTGTGGTCCGGCACAGTTTGGCGATGCCTCAGCCTGTTCAGTCGTCCTCATGGATCCACACACGTTACATATATTCTAATTTGTATCAGATATTCTGTCAATGCAACTCGCAAACTCTGATTTCGTTGTACAGTTCTGTACAGGCGACATCTACTGCAAGTCTTTCCGTCCTTGGAGAGGGATCCTTCCTTCCTGAGGTTGTAAAGCCCACTGAGGCAATGTGATTGTGATTTTGGACTATATCAATAAAACTGATTCGATTTGAACAGCTTCCTGCTTCGATGAAGGGCTGATCGTATTTGGTGACTTACTTTTTTACGACACAGAGAGTAACGTATTGGGGAAAAGGTGTCATTGGTGTAGTGTCGGTACCGGTTCCCATCTCTACGTTATAGATCGAACTACCCAAACGTATTATAGTCAAAAGTAGCTCCACCTCAACCAGCTACACTGTGAGAATGCTGAGGAATTAGTTTGACAGCTTTGCATCTTCAAAGGTGGAGACGGACGCAGAGGTTGCTGTGTTGTTTCTGTTTGGCTGGTGGGTGATTATAATGTTGTCCATGTGGATATGTTTGTTCAGCCTTGAATTAAAAAATCATCCGTCTTTCCTCAGAATCTATGACTGTTTAACCTCTGTTTCCTCTAACTGGTAACATCATGTATATCCTGGCGCCTGTGCTGTTTTTTTTTTTGTCTTTTTTTTTGCAAACATTACTCAAAACAGGAGGAAATAGTCGATTTCTTGGGGACTATTTTCAGCTGCATTGTTGCTTAAGTGAGCATTTAGAGCTGTGTAGGTGGACCAGAGTCAAAATCCACAGTGTGTGTGTGTTTGTGGGAATGAAGGAACATAACGCCCAGTGCAACAGTGTGACTCACTGATGGGTTTTTAATATCCGCTGGACAAAAACTGAAGATCGATGGCACAGATCGGCCAGATTTACCACTTCACTACACTTTTCTTGGTCATACTTTTATACTTCGAGATCTAACTTAATAATGTTTTGTTGCTTTATTAACACACAGATGTCCAAAAAGAGACTGAATCAGTGAGAGAGAAATATTAAAGAGGAAGAAGGAATGAAAGACAGACATGTATTTGCACATTGTTACGGCAGTGGCCAGTAAGTCTGGGAACCCGTAATAACCCTTCGACACTAATGACAAAACCACACATACACCCATGTATCTTTTTCCCCTCTATCAGTTTCTCTGAAGTTACCTTTCTGTGGTCTTCCTTCTCTTTTTCCCCCTCTCTCTCTGTCTAACACACACACACACACACACACACACATATGTCCAGTGTTGCCGTGTTGATGGTAAAACCATCCCGTATCAGGGTTACTCAGAGGGGAAAAAGTCATTCCTCCTGACAGCCCCGTTAAGAGAAGAAATACCTCCACCACTAAAACTGGACTTGGGTTTCACGTCGTGACACCAAACCAGACTACATTTGATTTTCTGGGTTATTTCAAGTGCAATCCGAAGCGCCAAAATGCTGTAAAAACCAGTCAGTGAGACAGTGACGCACAATTGGTGTTTATCGTGTCCGGGATGCAGCCGGAGAAGCCAAGAGTCGGATTCTTCAGCCTTGTTTTTCTCCGCTAGCATGAAATCTATATCATACCGGTTATTTCCACTCTGCTTTTGAGTTGCATATAAATCCTGGATGAGGAGACGGACCACCAACTCTGTGTTGAAAATAGGGTGGGCTAAAAAATATTGGCAGTCAGATGCTGGAGAGTAACTCAGGGGCAAGTGGACTTCAGATATTCATTAGATGCCTCCATCATTTATCAAGCTGGAGTTCTTTAAGAAAACAAAGAACTATATTTGATTGCCGGTGCGGCTTTCCAACCTTGGTCGCAGCATGGAGGTATTATAGAGAGCAATGTTTGTGGTGGCAGCGGGGATTTAAAGTCACTTTAGGCCGAACACGTTCAGACAGTAGAAAACTGAAGCCCAGAATGTTTTTTTTTTTTTGCCAAAACGAGGAGGAAGGTTTTCATAAAGTCTGTGAGAAAACACCCAGAATCCAATCAAATCGCATCAGATTCAAACCACAGTCATGGGTCGGATGAAATACGAAGCAGATTCGATGAATGAAAACGTCATTACCCAAATCACTTACATTGTACGAGTCTGTTGTTGCATCAGAAAAGAAAGATCCAAGAAAAACACTTAGAGATCTTTATTCACATGACGACTTTATGGTCATCAGTATCCCAGCAATTCATCGTTTCAACGTGGAAAAGTGCTTTTCTTGTGGTTAGTTGCAGCAGCTCTCAGTGTCAAAGGTAACATTCCCAAACTAACTCTTTGAATTGCTTGTCCTCTACCACATTGATTGGCAGCATCTCCTCAACCCTGCGTACACCCCAGCTAACAGTGACGCCATTAACGTTTAATCGTTAAAATCACAAATCTGAGTACAAATATCTTACTTTTTGCCAGAAGAGCACCTTGAATCTATCTTTTTTGAGATTTTGTGAGCAGCTTCAACACACTTTGTTTAATGGACTCTTTCGCTCTGAAGATATGGTTCCATTTTGGCCAAGTTGTTTGCAGACGATGCCAACATATCAGTTCACGCTTTTCTCATGTTTTACACAGCCATGTGTCCTGTTCCACTCAGTGCATGACGGTTTGTTGGGCTGCACATCAGTGTTGTGGATGAATACATGAAGCATCTGTTGAGGCTGCCACTGCTACTCTATTGCTGTGTCTCAATTCAGGGTCTGCATCCTTCGAAGGACCCGGCCTTTGCGGTCTTCGAAGGTGAGTCCTTTCAGAGAGACCTTGTAAACCGTGTCAACCGTTGTTAAATGGGATGGTCTAGCCTTTGGAGCATTTCCTGGTTGCATCACCAGATGTTTACCTCTACGTCACGATTTCTGCCACCCAGGCCCACGAAAGTGACGATCTACGCCGTACGATGTCGCCATTTTCTCTCTTTCTTTCTTCTTTTTCAGGCGCGCAAAGAATCTTGGGATATGTGAGGCCACAAAAGATAGTAGCGGTGCATCCTCCAAAATGAGGGTAAAGAAGGAGCATTTGTGGGCTGCATTTGGAGGAGCCTTCAGGTTGGCCCAGAGATCCCAAATTGATAAGAAAATACTTTATGTATGCCCTTTTTTAAAAGTTAGCAGGTGTGCAACCATGTATGGAGGCTGTAAATAATGTCTTTTAGAACCAGTTTGGGATCTCAGGGCTTTCGTAGACTTAGATTATGTATGAAGCTGTATGAAGCCATTTTATGTTTTAAGAGATGTTGTCCGGACTACCAAGACTTCACATGACTTTCCATGGACATGGGGCTGAGGAGATACTGACTGAATTTCCATTTTGATTGACCTTATCCTTTTAATTAATGCTGGAAATGTTTGCGACACTGATTTAAATTTCCAGGAAAATTCATCTGAACTTCTATATCAGAATGTTCCCTTCTCGTTGATTAGACTGTAGAAAAAAAAGCCCTTTGTGAAAATGTCAATGTAAAATAATACAAAGTGAGTCTGTTGTGTGCAGAAATCCACAACTGTGTTCCTGGGATTAATAAACTGTAATACGAGGGTCACGGTTCATCAAAACTGGGCCGGTCTGCTTGGAAAAGAGTCGGTTTTAGCATCCACGTTTAAAAAACAAGATTCAGTGACAGGAAAATAAATTCCCCCGTGATCATGACCCAGGGAGAAAACACGGTGTAGTTCTCAGAACCACCTTTCCATTTTAGACTGCAGCCTTTGATATTTTTTCATTTTGTCCATGAAAAAGAGATCACAGTGCTGGAAAGGTGGGCTGAAACAATCCTAATAATATTTTTATTGATCGTTTAAGGGCGCACGCCAGGGTCCAGTGATAGACCTGCAGCGCCTGGTCCAAGTTCCAAGGGTTTGATATTAAAGATTTTCCGCCTTGAAACAGAAACGGCCGACATCTGTGAAATTAATAGGGTTAATATCTGTAGTATCTGTAAAAATATATATATATATTAAAAGGATGTTACAGATACGCTGCTTGGGCTCCGAGTTAAAGAGCGATAAGTTTTTTTCTTTTTAATGAGCCAGCGACATCGTCGTTAAGAGGTTTATATCTCACGCCAGCTCCAGGCCATCGTTTGTCACAGCTTCCAGGGTTTTGATATAAAATACAAAGAAAACCAGCGGCACCACATCTGCTCGAAACATAGAGGTTCAATTTATTCTTTTCCATTTCAGCTTCGAGCACTTGGTGTCTCATCCAGAGACACTTACAGCGAGTGAGAGTGCTCGGTAGGGGTTCGGAAACTTGCTCACTGGCACTTGGATGATGGAGGAGGACACAGAAATCACACCTCTGACCTCTGGACTGTAGGAAATATCAAGAGGGATACAATAACATGACTTCTACTTCAAAATCAGTTCTTTACAGCAGTTTATGTGGGCTAGACATTACCGTCTATCCTTTAATTCTTTTCTAGGTTGTGTAGCTCTTTTATTTATTTAGTTGAAAGTTTACATTTAATAGATTTATAGACGATGAACTGCCAAGGAAATAACTGGGAGATCATCGTTTTGTCACATTCCTCTGTGCAACCACATGCCATGGTGCAGCTGGTGGAAACACAAGCATTGTCTAGAGCGATTAGCTTCTGCGACCGGTTCGTGGCTGTCATGCAGCTGTGGCGGTCCAGGTGGACTCTGGGAGCAACTTTAACTGACAGAGTATAGAAAGCAACAACTCCTCAAGAGGTCTGGAGGTCAGGTTGAGTGGTGGATCATGTTCAGGACCTTCAGCCAGGAGTGAGAAACCAAACGTCAACGATCTTTACTGGAACCTAAACAAACTAAAGACCACAACACCTCATCAATGTGTCCACTAACACCGAGAAGGATGGCAAAGCAGCACCAGGATTGGATGATCTGGGATGAGAATGTGTTCAAACTGTGTAATAAAGTGATCAATGGTCTAGTTTGTTGGTCACAACTACCCATAACACCGTCCTTGGTAGAAGTCCAAGCCTCTACCATGGACACCCGTGTTCTGGCTACCAGATCTGGATGACCTGTGGCCCACAAGCCATTGCTGTAAGTGGCCGGAATGGAAGTGATTGCGTTGCCCGTTACAAAACTAAAATATCTCAAAGACCATTGGACGGATGGTCATGAAATTGGGTTCAGATATTTAAACAACATCTACACAATTAAACTGGAAACAGGAAGCTGTGTCCAAAACCATCTGTGTCTCAACTTCCCATAAAACTCGACTTTGTTGTTATCGTATTGATCAAAGCAACATGGCTACCAATAAAGTCAATAACAAATAGTCGATACCCTACAGTGACGAAACCACATACATATCTGTGTTTTGTGAGCACATATGTGTGTTTGTGAGTGTGTGTCCACTTCCCGCCACTCTTCACAGCAAACAGACCAATAAAGCAGGAAGAAATGAATGAATCATAAAAAGTGGCTCCATGAGCAGCATTATGAATCATTTTATTGATCACACTGGGGATGTTACGACATCGTCCAGGCCTTTGATAATCCTCCTTTGTAATTCCACACAGCGGCAGCACTCGGGGGTGCTTTGAATCTCTCAGTTCTCCAGACGTTTTTTGGGTTCTTTTATTTGGGATTTTTACATTCAATTTGGTTTAATTTGATGATGTCTCATATCCAAGACTCTGGCAATTAAAAGAGGAAACGTGAAGCTCCACTATGAGAGAAAGCAAAGAGCATCTTTAGAGCAACAATAAAACCTCTTAGCACATAGATATTAAACATATGACAAAGAAAGAGAGCAGCTTGTAATAAACCTTTGACACAAGCAGAGCTTTTTCCTTTTTTTTGCATGAGTTGCTTCTCAAACGAACTGACCATCAAGACTTTTATTCAAGACTGTAAGTAAGAGCTATAAAACACCCAAAGTTTCTTCCTGTCAGTGAAAAATGGATGTGAACAGCTACGGTCAGCAGTATAAATGCTTGTGTTGTATGAATCTCTACATTTCATAGCGTTATGTAAGGTCAAGGTGTGGCCAAAAATACTTGGTTTCTTAGCCAAAGGAAAGGTTCTACATGTCCAAACATCTCACAAAAATTACCTGAAGAAGGTTTCTACCCGACCTGTCCACCTCCAATTTAGAAAGTCAGCTCATGTAGAGTAGATGTCATCTGAACTACATCACTTTACGTACGATATGCATCGTAGAAATGTTGGTAGTTGGGATGAAACATTGCAGAAACTATTGTATTCCTAGTGCTAGCTCGTAGCAGGAGCTGAAACCTAAAAACACAGGTATGATCCTTTAACCTCGTCCCGAGCTGCTGCTGCGACCGGCTCCTTGTTTCCTTCGACCTCGAGAGGAAGCGACGGAGTGATTTTCCATGGAATCGCACGGCGGCACGGCAGCCACTGGATTTGGCCCGCAGGTCTGCTCTGCGACGGTAAAGCCATGGGAACAGAACTGTAAAACACTGGCCTGGACACACTACTGACAACACACACTGCCATTAAAACAAAAAAAAAGGCCTTACAGGTGTGTGTGTGTGTGTGTGACAGGACGGTAGAGGAAAAATAAAGGAAATGAAAGAGCTGAAAGGTGGAAATTTATAGAAAAGGGAGATTAAGAAAGAAAAACGTATGTGTGTGTGTGTGTGTGTGTGTGTGTGTGTGTGTGTGTGTGGCTGTAAAACCCCTATACAAGGTGCCAACGGCTGTGACCTTCGACCTGTTTTGAATGTTGCTGTATGTTGGAATGTGTATTAGCAGGATTTGGTGTTCCGGTGCCCCTGAGGGTGTGCAATGTGTGTGTTTGTGTGTGTGTGTGTGTGTGTGTGTGTGTGTGTGTGTGTGAGTGTGTGTGTGTGTGACCTCAGACATGTGTTCGTGTTAACTGGCACCATTAAGCCTTGAGGGGATCATTAGTGGGCTCAGGGAGCTGCCTTTACTGTACATGGTAGGGGACCTTTTTTTGCACACACACAAAAAACGCACATGAATGGACTTAAACACACATCGGCTTCGCTCGGTCTGCATGAAAATGTGAACTGAACGCCTGAAATGCGCTCACACTGTAACGAAGACGGAGGCTCCTAGCGCGCCAGCCTGAGTGTTTCACCATGCATCGCCAATTTACAGTAAGGTCCATATTTAACAGCCATTAAAGAAACGCTACACAACAATGGTTTTTCAGATTTATATGGCAGCCAACTTCGATGCAAACCACCAAAACTCCACTTAAAGTTCAGGAAAACTGAACTGCATCGTCTGTTTCGCCAACGCGGAGCTCGATACTCTTGAGTCCAAACTCCTGGCCCTGAAAGGTTCAACGGTACTGATGTGCAAAGGCCTGGTAGTAGGTAGAGTAATAAAAGTACTTCAGAGTCAGTCTTGGTCAGTCATGTCGTTTTCTTCAATGCATTTTAATGATGCTGTTGCCAGGAGCAACTCCTGCACAACAGTATCAACGAGACGATGAGGTCACAACCCTCTTTCTACCAAAGCAAACCAAGCGCTGGTTCAGAGTTGGTTCGACCTGCAAACCTTTTTAGGACCGGTTGGCTTTTCAATGGCTTTTCCAACGCTGATCAAAGTCTTTTCTGTCGTAGGCAATACTTGTTTCAGCAACAAAAGACAAATAAAATAACAGTTAAAGAATCAAAATGAAACAAAATTTAAAGGCGCAACAGTCCGCTGCACCTGAACGTGCCACCGTCGTCTTGGCAGGTGAGTGGACGGACCATCTGTCTGAAATCCCACTTTACCAAAGTCGGTCGAGAGAAGACAGAAAAGGAAAAAGCCTCCAGTGCTGCTGCAGCTACACTAACCTCTCTCAGGAGCCACCATTATTGTTTTTTAACAGATCAGTCGCCCAAGATCCCTGAAAGGATGCTGGTGTTCGGACAAAAAAGTGCTTGAAGCTTCGGACGGTGGACTTGCACGTTAGCAACCAAGCTTGCGTTTCCAAGAACCGAAACACCAAATCAGATTTTGTCATACCGGACGGACTTCCCTTGTATGTTAAGTCAAGCAAAAGGAGAACAAACTGTTCTGTTGTTGATAGACCTGCTCGGTACAATGATCCAGGAGGAAATCAACAAGTGCAGAGACGGGAGGGGCGACGAGCGAAGCAACTGAAAAGAGGAAGACGGACTGAGGATGAGTGCTGTGAGACACGGAGGGAGGGAGGGAGGGAGGGAGGGAGGGAGGAGGGGATAAAGGAAGGAGGAAGATGAGGGGTTTAAACACGCTTCCACACAGGACCTCCTTTAGGCCAATTTAAGTGGTCTCTTTGTCCTCCTTCATGGTTCCCTTCCCTCCTTTTCTCTCTGCCCTTTCTGTCGCCCTTTTAACAGTAACCAGAGAGGCCGAAAACAAACGCCGGGAGAGAAAAGAGGCAGAGATTGGGGGGATTGGGGGAGACGGAGGAGGAGAGAAGAGGGGCTTAAAGAGGGGTGGTTAGGAGATAAAAACTGTCTCCTCGCTGTAAGAGAATACCGTCTTTTTGCTCCTCTTTTTCTTTGCCAGATAAGGAAAAGAGCAGGTTTATCTCTCGATGCTCAATTGAAGGCAGTGTGTGTGTGTTCGTGTGTGCGTGTGTGTGTGTGTGTGTTGGAGACAGACAAGTTTCTCAGACCCCCGACGCCCATCATCCCCCTCTTCTTCTTCCTCTTCTTCTTCTTCTCCATTTTCCGCCCCATCCATTCATTCACAGTATTACAAGACGAGGTCACACACACACACACACACACACACACACACACACACACACACACACGAGGTCGTCCCTCAGGTAAGCGCAGTGTGTATGGGAAACAGACCGCTCCGGGTTCAGCGGGAGGTTGGTCCGCCTGATGCAACACGGACAAGAAAAAGAGGAAGACGCGGAGGGAGATGTTGGAGTTCGCCGGGCCGCGCTCATCCCCGAGCGTTCGCGGGAGAGAATCTGAAGACGTGTGAATTTTCCTCTCTTCCATTTCCCCCTCGATTTCCCTTTTTTCATTTACTCTGTTTTCTGGCTGTGGCTTTGCTTCTTTCACTTCATTCGGTTTCCAAACTTCGACCCCTTCATTTGTTGTCTTTATTCTTTGTGGTTTGTGCTCTTTACATCTGCTACATCTATTAATCATTAACTTCCTTGTTTTTATCCCTTTGTCATCATTCATTTCTCTTTTTTTTCCATCTTCTACAGTTATATGCATTCAGTTCATGTCTCTCACTCTATCCCCACATGGATCAATACAGTGTTATTTTGTCTTTAAAGGTTCATTCTGTATAATCTAAATGCAAACTGAACTCTGAACTCATCAAATACAGCAGCTTAAAGCCTCAATCTTCTAACTGTACCTTCTCCTGTAATGTCAGTTTTGAGCTTGAAGGGCTCAGCAGTGACTTTAGACTTTCAAAATGAAGTTTGCTGACAAACATGTCACATTTTATTACATATTATGACATTTGGACTGTTGTAACGTTGTCACACAGTTGCTTTTTTGTTAGGTTGAGGCACCAAAACAACTTGGTTAGGTTTTAGGAAAAGATCATGATTTGGGTTAAAATAAACACTTGAAACTCACGTAACTCTTCTTCAACACTTTACATATCTTAACTTACACATATAACATAACATAAAAGAAATCAATCAAATGTAAACCCTGATCTGCAAATGTCTGATCAGGGAATGTCTGCAAAACCACAGATAAATTCAAACTACACGTTTCTTTGTGATGCAACTTCATATTTGTTTAGCTCCGATTTTCTTTTTTATGTAACAGAGGTTTGTGCTTATTCTCCACTTAGGTTCAGGCACAAAAGGCGCTTTGGTCGGGTTAGAAAAACATCGTGTTTTAGAGTAGATTACCTTTTTGATCAGCAGAAACACAGCTGGATATGATCTGACTTCCCGTCAACATAAATCCAGCTGGTGTCACGTTTACAAATGTTAAAATGTCGCAATCCCTGATCCAAAGGTGTCACAAACTGTGGTGACTGGTTTGGTGGCCCTCTCTAACTCCACCACTATCCCAACATGATACGTATATGCCGATGACAGCCTATGTTTGTATAAATATTCCCTGCCAACATTTTATCCATGCAACTTGGCTCCTGATTACAACTTGGACCTTTCTCGCATTTTATACAACCGCACAAAACGGACGCTTCAAGAAGTGATGCTAGAGGAGTGACCACACTTTGTCGTTGCTAACAATCCTTTAAGCAACTTGAAATGTAAAGACGGTGTTTTGGCTAATCTGTGACATTTGAGATCATGACAGAACAGATCAGAACGAATGAGACAGCAGGAAAGGTAACGTCCAGGGGAAAGATCTCATGTAAAGATTCTCGGTATGAAGAATGAAAACAGCAGAAATTCATCCATCAGTTTATTCTAATTGGCACTCAGGGATTTCTTCTCTCTTCCCCTCTCCTTCACCACCCTGCCCTCCTCTTCACCTTCCTCTCCTACAGTCCTCTTTCTGCTGAGTGGGAAGCTCCAGGCTGACCTGGACCCCCCTCCACAACCCCAACCCCATCAGTCCCCCTTCTCCCCTTGCCCCGGTCAGAGCACCTCTCCTGGGACACGCCAGGCAGCGAGGTGGGCCTCTCTGGCGGTCTGGACCGGGGATCTGGTTAGTGAGGAGGAATGTGTGCAGTGTAAATGAACACACACACACACACACACACACAGTCATAACACATACCTGCACACACCTACACCGTCACACACAACAACCTCTCTCAGTGTGGAGGCAGACAGAGCGATGAGGACGAGTCACACAGCGTCTCTTGTCCGTCAGCGCTCCCCTCTCATCCTTTTTACCTCTCGGCTCATTCACTGCGCTCATCTCCGGGGAGGATGGAGGGATGGACTTTCACTGATAGGACACAAGTGAGAGGGTGTAGTTTACCCCACCGATGGGGGGGGGGAGACAAAGGGGGGAAGAGGGTGAAGTGAAGGCGAAAGGAAAGAAGCGTTTAAAATGCAACACCCATATATTTTATTTTTGAAAGATTCGACGTGGTACGTTAATGTTTATAAAACGTTTTCACGAGCAAAGAGTGAAAACACTTGAGGATGCTGTCATCTTTAAAGGAACAGTCCACCCAAAAATCACTATCTACAACACTGGAAAGTCTGGTGAGGATTTCTTAATCCACAAAACATGTGCAGACGAGTCCATGCAGCCATTTCAGTGCACGCTGATGCTTTAAGCTTAGCAGCTAAAGTGACAAGTACATCTTATTTAAAAAAGGTTTAAGAAAGACAGAAAGACTGCACAAGATTGTTATTTTCCATCTGATCACTTGATTAGAGCAGTTATTTGTGTGTGTATGTGTGTGTGTGTGTGTGTGTGGCCTCGTAATCCGGTATGCGAGTGACTCAGTTCTCTCATTAGTCGGTCTACAACCTTCAGCCATTTCCTCAAATTAACCCTGTAAAAATACTGTGTGTGTGTGTGTGTGTCACCCTCAGTGTCAGTCACGCCCTGCTTGATCGATTGCCAACCTTTCAGTGCAAACATTCTGGTAAAAGTCACTGTTTGTGTGCGCAGACACCTGTTCCACGTGGTTTTTTCTTTCTTCAGCAGTATGTGTGTAAGTGTGTGTCGATGTTGAAGAGTCCTCACACTCACTGAGGAGGAGTCTGAGCTCAACGGTGAAGAAAAACAAAGAGAAAGGAGAATTTGTAAAAGTCGATGTATGTTATGTGTCTTGTTCGGGGTTTCAGAGGCTCTGTAGCGAACATAATTAGCCTCTGAGCTAAAGTTTTCTTTCTATTCTGGTATATTTATCTATTCTTGGATGATGCAAATGAAAAATCGGGGCTTAAAAGGTCCTTTTTGTAAGAAGAATTTATTTTTGAGTCTCACTCCCAACTCCCCCAACTGATGCCTGCGATGGTGGTTGACCGGTTGTATGATCCCAAACGTTACAAAATGACCTCCATCTCGAAGGCCGTCAGGATGAACCAAACTTTGGTACCTTGTGGACACAGAAAAGTTTGTGTATGCACAGCAGCTACGAACGTTGCCTCTGTGAATCAGCCTTTTCTGACATGATCTTCATCAAGTACAAATACAGAACACGCCGTAATGATCCACAAGCCTCACTCAGAGTTGCATTTACATTTTATATTTACATTTTACATTTACAGTACAGCAATTCATGCAAACATTCATACACTGGCTGGCTGCCATGCAAGGTGCCGACCAGGACATCAGGAGCAGTTTTGGGGTTCAGTATCTTCCTCAAGGACACTTCGGCATGCAGACCAGGGGAATGGAACCAACGACCTTCCAATAACAAGACAGCCACCCTTGTTGCGGTGTCAAATGATATCCCAGATTATGGTACACTGGTGAACAGCATGCGATGCCAACTAACAGACATTTACAGACAAAGAAAGAGATAGTGAATTCAGTGAAACAACACAGCAATGTTAAACTCAAATATTGTACAAAACTGTTAAAAAAATAATCTTATCAAAAAGTGTAATAGATATAATGATTTGTTAAAAATGCAACAGATTAGTGATTAGTACAAAAGTCATGAAAACAATTAAAATTTAAATATGAAATGAAAGATTTGATGTTGATGAACTGATTATTTTTTACCAACATGGAGCAGACTTCATGATCTGAAATTCAAAAATGTTACAAAGGTATTGGTGTGACAGTAATTATTTCCTAAAAAATGTTACAGAAGTGTTAATTAGTACAAAAATAAAACTGGTGTGATTTTGAAAAAAATGCTACAAATGTGCTCATTCATACAAAACTGTCTAAAAAAAGGATACGAGAAATTTGATAATGGTGACTTTCAAATGTTGAAACTGAGATTGACAGAAATAAATAATGGTGCATGTTGAAATACATCTGTGTTTCCTGCCATTGGAAATCATTGTTAATTATTGTGAGGAATCATTAACATTAACAGATGATGGCTGGGTGTCCAACTCTCTGCACTTGACTTGATTTGATTATCAAGTGGGTTTAATTTGGCAGATTGTTATTATTATTTTTTTTCTTTCTAGCAGATGAATGTTAGTGGGTGAACCGGAGCGGCTCGGTGAAAACCCGTACTGAAACCCAAAGAAAATCGTCAGTCAATTCAAAGAGATATCCTCCCTTCGCGGATGGCTGGACGTCCTCAGTGTCTGACGGTTTAAATCTCCAGATTCTTGAATTTTTTTTTTTCAAGTAAAATACTTGTGGGAGAACCGGAGCGGCCCGGTGAAAACCCGTACTGAAACCCAAAGAAAATCGTCAGTCAATTCAAAGAGATATCTTCCCTTCACGGGACGCTGGGCATCCTTCTGTCTGACGGTTTAAATCTCCAGATTCGTGTTTTTGTTTTTTGTTTTTTAAAGTAAAATACTTGTGGGTGAACCGGAGCGGCCCGGTGAAAACACGTACTGAAACCCAAAGAAAATCGTCAGTCAATTCAAAGAGATATCCTCCCTTCACGGATGGCTGGGTGTCCTTCTGTCCGACGGTTTAAATCTCCAGATTCGTGTATTTTTTTTCAAGTAAAATACTTGTGGGTGAACCGGAGCGGCCCGGTGAAAACCCGTACTGAAACCCAAAGAAAATAGTCAGTCAATTCAAAGAGATATCCTCCCTTCACGGATGGCTGGGTGTCCTTCTGTCCGACGGTTTAATTTTCCAGATTCCTGTTTTTTTTTTTTAAGTAAAATACTTGTGGGTGAACCGGAGCAGCCCGGTGAAAACCCGTACTGAAACCCAAAGAAAATCGTCAGTCAATTCAAAGAGATATCTTCCCTTCATGGGACGCTGGGCATCCTCAGAGTCTGACGGTTTAAATCTCCAGATTTGTGTTTTTGTTTTTTGTTTTTTATAGTAAAATACTTGTGGGTGAACCGGAGCGGCCCGGTGAAAACCCGTACTGAAACCCAAAGAAAATCGTCAGTCAATTCAAAGAGATATCCTCCCTTCACGGATGGCTGGGTGTCCTTCTGTCCGACGGTTTAAATTTCCAGATTCGTGTATTTTTTTTCAAGTAAAATACTTGTGGGTGAACCGGAGCGGCCCGGTGAAAACCTGTACTGAAACCCAAAGAAAATCGCCAGTCAATTCAAAGAGATATCTTCCCTTCACGGGACGCTGGGTGTCCTTCTGTCTGACGATTTAAATCTCCAGATTCGTGTATTTTTTTTCAAGTAAAATACTTGTGGGTGAACCGGAGCGGCCCGGTAAAAACCCATTAAGAATCCAAGAGAAAATCGTCAGTCAATTCAAAGAGATATCCTTCCTCCAAGGACGGCTGAGCATCCTTCTGTCCGACGGTTTAAATCTCCAGATTTCTGTATTGTTTTTCCAAGATTTCAAGTGTGGGTTAACATGGCCACTCCACTAAGGTGACCCAGTCAGAAGTACGACTCCATTGGCACCTCAAAGCATCAGATGTTCATTTTCTTTCTGAACCACCAAGTGAATCTTTTCCACATTGATATCTTTGGTGCTGGCGGCTTTGGTGATGGCGGTATTGGTTGACATTCTACTGCAGCGAGCCTGCTTTCCTCTTCGGAAATTTCAAGCCTTATTTGTTTGATCTCCAACATTTTAGCTGCCTTCTCTTCTTCTAGGTCTGATAGTGCCTTACAGTAAGATTTCTTCTCTTCTAACTGTTTGAGCATGATCTTATTCTCTAACTCCCAAGCTTGGATTTCCTTGCGACTGTTCAGACACTTCTGTAAGTGCCCGATTTGTTTTTCAAGATCCACCTTTTGCTTGATATTTGATCTAAGGATGGCATTCAGTTCCTGGCATTTGTCTTCCATCTGTTGACTTTCCAATAAGTCCTTCTGGTGTTGTTCCCAAAAGCTACTAACTGTGGATGGCAGCGTGGCTACGCATTCATTCGTCCTCTCAAGCTCCAGTTCAAGCTCATGCTGTTTTTGGGACAACAGGGTTATTTGTGAGAGACGGGACCCTCTCTCTTCATTCCAGGACTCCATATGTCTGGCCCTTTCAGCCTCCAAATTGTTGAAGGATTCTCTTAGCACTTCTATCTGCTTTGTCAAAGACATTTTCGAGAAGTTCGATGACTCTGTGATTTCTGAACCCAGGCTCTGTGTATCACTTTCTTGGTCTGAGTCACTATACTGTTGTGAGAGATTCTCCTCCTGGCTGGTTTTGACCTGGCTGGTGCTAGCTCGGCTGGACACCCGGGGATTTACCCAGAATACCTCCCAGGACTCACTTTCTGTGTCCTTTAGCCAATCCAGATTGTCAAAGGATTCCATTACAGCTTCTAAATCTTTTTTCAATGACTTTCTCATTAATTTCAATGACTCTATAAATTCTAAAATCAGGCTCTGTGTATCACTTCCTTGCTCCAAGTCACTATAGTGTTGTGACAGGTTCTCCTCCCAGCTGGTTTCACCCTGGCTGGAGCTAGCTATGCTGGGCAGCTGGTTGTTTTCCCAGAGGTCTTCCTCAGACTCACTCTCTATGTCTACTTGCTCCTCCAGAACACAGAAGGATTTTGTTTGCACTTCTAGTTTCTCTTTCAGCGGCATTCCCCTTAAGTTCAGTGACTCCTTGATTTCTGAAGCTGTGCTCTGTGTATCACTTTCTTGGTCCAAGTCACTATATTGTTGTGAGAGGTTCTTCTCCTGGCTGGTTTGGCCCTGGCTGGTGCTAGCTTGGCTGGGCACCTGGTTGTTTTCCCGCAGGTCTTCCCAGGACTCACTTTGTATGTTCTTAAGCCCTTCTATACCGTTCAAGAATCTCATTAGTAATTCGATCTTCTCTGTAAGTGACATTCCCCTTGAGTTCAGTAACTCACTGATTTCTGAACCTGTGCTCTCTGTATCACTTTCTTGGTCTGAATCACTATAGTATTGTGAGAGGTTCTCCTCCCAGCTGGTTTCGCCCTGGCTGGAGCTAGCTATGCTGGGCAGCTGGTTGTTTTCTGAGAGGTCCTCCTCGGACTCACTTTCTATGTCCATTTGCTCCTCCAGAACATAGGAGGATTTGGTTTGCACTTCTAGTTTCTCTTCCAGCGGCATTCCCCTTAATTTCAGTGACTCCTTGATTTCTGAAGCTGTGCTCTGTGTATCACTTCCTTGCTCCAAGTCACTATATTGTTGTAAGAGGTTGGCCTCCTGGCTGGTTTGGCCCTGACTGGTGCTAGCTTGGCAGGGAACCTGGTTGTTTTCCCAGGGGTCTTCCCAGAACTCAGTTCCTATGCCATTTAGTCCATCTATACCATACAAGTAATCCATTAGCACTTCTAGGTTCTCTGTAGGTGACGTTCCCCTTAAGGCCAGTGACTCATTGATTTCTGAACCCTGGCTCTGTGTATCACTTTCCTGGTCCGAGTCACTATAGTGTGAGAGGTTCTCCTCCTGGCTGGTTTGGGCCTGGCTGGTGCTAGCTTGGCTGAGCACCTGGTTGTTTTCCCGGTGGTCTTCCCAGGACTCACTTACTCTGTCCACTTGCTTCTCCAGAACATACAAGGATTTGGTTTGCACTTCTAGTTTCTCTTTCAGTGGCATTCCCCTTAAGTTCAGTGACTCCTTGATTTCTGAAGCTGTGCTCCGTGTATCACTTTCTTGGTCCAAGTCACTATATTGTTGTGAGAGGTTCTCCCCCTGGCTGGTTTGGCCCTGACTGGTGCTAGCTTGGCAGGGAACCTGGTTGTTTTCCCAGGGGTCTTCCCAGAACTCAGTTCCTATGCCATTTAGTCCATCTATACCATACAAGTAATCCATTAGCACTTCTAGGTTCTCTGTAGGTGACGTTCCCCTTAAGGTCAGTGACTCATTGATTTCTGAACCCTGGCTCTGTGTATCACTTTCCTGGTCTGAGTCACTATAGTGTGAGAGGTTCTGGCTGGTGCTAGCTTGGCTGGACACCTGGTTGTTTTCCCGCAGGTCTTCCGAGGACTCACTTTCAAAGTCCTTTAGCTCATCAAGGGAGTCCATTACCACTTCTAAATCCTTTTTCAATGACATTCTCATTGATTTCAATGACTCCTTAAACTCTGTACCAAGGCTCAGTGTATCACCTCCTTGGTCCAAGTCAATAAATTGTTGTGAGAGGTTGTCCTCCCAGCTGGTTTCACCATGGCTGGTGTTAACTTGGCTTGTATTCTGCCTGTTCATATCTCTGTGTTTGTTAAAGTCACTCAGTGAACATGTTTCTGAATAAATGAATGTTAATGAAATGTAAACCTGCTATTTACTCTCACACAGCTTTGATCTTTGAGATCATAGGCCCAGAGAGCTTTGATGTTTTAGAATGTTGCTGGACATTCAGCAACATTCCATCACGAATGATGTCATGAATGATGTCATCATGTCAGCAACATTCTAAAACATCAAAGCCAAAATCTGCAATTAAAAAACAACATTCCAAAGGAAAACTCTTTTTACACCTTTTTCCTCACTGAACATAAAATAAACATAAAATGCAACAACCCACTTTCTCAGTTCAAGTTTTTCAGAGGTTTTTGAGACCTAAGCCTTACCAACAATATCAAAGAAGTTCCACTTATCTGTGGTTTCGCAGATATAGTTGTGCTTTTGGTTCACAAGTTGATTTTCTTATATCAAGGTGATTGTACATGAAAACACACACGCTTTGACCACAAACAGATTATATGAGACTTTTGCAAGAAAACAAGTCTAATGTGTCTCACAGAGAATAAAGGTTTAATAAGAAGCTGGGTTCAGTGGTGGTTCTGGGGGGGGACAACAGGGGTCAGTGCCCCCCTAACTTTGAGTCTGGACCCCCTTGTGGCCCCCTGACAGGGAATCTGCATCAATAATACAATGACAGATTTCTTGCAATGATTTTGTACTGAAGGGAAAGGCAGTAATAACGTGTCTCAGCAGTTTACTACCCAATCAAAAATGTTTAAAGTCCCATTTATCCTGTGTCTGAATCAAGGATTTGTCTTTTTTTGCCGGGTTGTATGTGCCCCGAACAAAAAAGTCGGCCCCAACCTGGCCCCCAAAATAAAACTTGTCTAGAGCTGCCACTGAATGGGTTTTAAACAGTCTTCAGAGTCTCCATGATGATCTAGTTCTAGACCTGGACTTCATCTCTCAGACGTATCTTAAGGCTAAGGCCATGCACGCATCTTTTACTGTAAGTTTGTATATTAATTGGCCACTCATCCTGGTTGTTGCAAGAACAGAGAGTTGGGAAACTGTTTTAGGGACCTACGCCAACAAGACCCAGTTGCTATGGACTCCCCTTGCATTACAGGCCGACAGAGGAGCAAGCGGAGGTAATTTTTACCGAGGATGGAGCTGGGCTAGAGGCAAATCCGCTTCCCTCCATCCTACTTTGTCCGAAATTTACATGCTGTTGTTTTTTTATCCTGCACTATCCTGAGCCTTTGAAACTTAATTTTGTTCGAATTGCACTGTAAAATGTATTGTTGTAAAGACAATAAAAGAAAGTCTAAGTCATTAAATTACCCTGCATAAATATATTAATACAAAATAAATGCATTTTTCAGTATCTTCCATGTCATGTGACCCAGTGACTCCAAACCAGCAGCAGATTGTATCAGTAAACTGGACAAATAAGACACACCTCTTTCTATCGTGGAGAGGTTGAAAGACGGGTGGTTTTGGAGAGGATTTGAAGATTTTCCTATTTACTTCCATTGTAAATTATCTGGGGAAAAAGCTGAATATTTGAAAAAGCTGAAAAGCCAAAAAGCTGGAAAATCACATGGCTGAAAGAGCTTATAAAGCTGAACATTTTGATAGTCGAACGGTTTCTATAGCTTAACATATACTGAAGGAGCAGCAGAACGAAAGTTAAATATTTCCCCATAAGGATGAATGGGGAAATTTGACGGAAATACACATCCAGACTTTTCATCTCACTCCGCCCAGCTCTTATCCTACAATCACCTCCTCCTCCTCCTCCTCCTCTCTATTACAGTAGCACTTGTCCATGCCATCAGCCGGCTGTAATGCCCCGTCATTACACTCTGACTCTGTGTAAACCTTATCAGGCTGCAACCCTGTAACATGGCTCCACTACAGCTCAGACCTCTCTCTCTCTCTCTCTCTCTCGCTCTCTGTCTGGACTGGGAATCTATCCATTCACACTCGACCTGTTTTGGGTCAGAATGCAGTCTAACTCTTGTGTGTTCTACAGTGTGTACTATGATTATAACATCGCCTACCAGCCTCATCATATGCACACATCACAGTCCGCTGCAGAGTTTCCTTCTCTGCATGTTTTGAGTGGACTCTGGCCCTCCGGCTCCCTCTAGTGGACAAACTGGGACCAAAGGTGAGCTGCAGCTCCAGGTGTTGAACTGATCTGTGCACAGATGATCGATCACAAGAGTCTCATCAGGTCTGAAAAGGTGTTTGCTTTGATTCTCGAGCACTTGATTGAAATAATGAGCGTTAATGTTTGCAGAGAAGACAGAACGAGCAGTAAGAGTGTGTGTGTGTGTGTTACATTTGTGTATGAGCCTAATAGTATGTTATTAACATAATTCACAGTGATTAGAGCAGAGCTGTAAAATTAGAGGGGAAGGACAAGCCAACTACTGTACAGACACACACACACACACAAGCCTCCAGTCTTATAAAACAAACACACAACAGTACGGTATTTAAGAGACTGATTCATCATGAGGTGTGTGTGTGTGTGTGTGTGTGTGTGTGTGTGTGTGTTTCAGTGTTTTATAGTCCCCATCTTGTAGCAGACCAACTTTGCGCTCAGCGCTCGCAAGGCACTTTAATGTTCACGTATTAAAACAGGCAGCAGTAAAAACACACAGCAGCGATGGTAGAGAGTGCACTCAAAACACACACACAACAAATAATTACATTACAACAATATACGGTGCATTAAAGGGAAATAATGTAGAGAATGTAGCTGGCGGAAACATAAAATGACGCATTTGACGTAGAAAGAAGAACAAAGACTAGCTTGACAGGTGTAAAGATTTAATCTAGAGGTCGTCAACTGGACACAAAGGCCGATTTCTATATACGTACTATTATAACCATGACTTTGTGATCATAAAGTAATGGCGAATATTTCACCTCACTGTAAGGAGGCACAAGGGAAGTCTCAGACAGTAAAGGTGCCACCACATTTGGATATGTTAAATGTACTAGTAACTTCAGGGTTGTACCAGCGTGTTAATTTACCAAACTTTTGGCCACTGGACGCAAAATTTAACACAGTCGTTACTGTCAATTTGGTGGTGGATGTCTCTGAAGAGGGACTGCTGCATCTGTAAAGGTGACACCACTGGATATTTTCAAGGAGAGGCTGGGAAACTGTCCAGCCATGTTAAAGATATTTTTGTTTGAGATATCAGGCCGATCTTCAGTGGCAACAAAACATGAAGCAATGTCGAGATGTATGGCTTTGCAGGACAACCAGAACAGTAACAAAACACAAATAACGAGATGGGAAAAGCTAAAATACGTCTTCTTTGGTTTCATAACTACAAGCAAACTCCTTCACAAACATGTAGCTTTAGATTTAATATTGGTACCATAAGAAAATATGGGCTCGATTGATGAAAATCCCCAGATTTCAGCTTTAATACATGACGAAGTTTCTCTCTTCAGCAAATCCTCCCATCTGGCATCACAGCAGGTTACAACAAACCATTAAATCTATATGGATATACTTTTTAACCACATGGTTCAAGAGAGACGGCAGGAAGGTGTGTTAATGAAATATGGAAGAAGACATGAACAAACTCGTTAAGACCGACCCTGGTGCTCCTCACACATTGAAACCAGCTGGTACCCACTATATGCCCATAGTTACCTGTATGTTCAGGGGCCCATAGCTGGAGGCTAAGAGCCTGGTATGTGTGCAGACATGGTATGTGTGTACCCCCACTGTGTCTGTGCATTTATGTGAAGGTGCATGTTTGAGCTCCAGGGGTAGAGGGGGTCTGGCGGGGAGCTGAGGCCCAGACGGGAGGCCGGTCTGCCAGCCGCAGCAGCTCTGCAGCCCTGCCGGTCTCCTCCACACCTCCAGGCTGTCAGAGAGGTCCTGCAGCGCTGCTGTTTACCAAAGCGAGGCAGAAACACAGAAGCAGCTGCTGCAGAAGTTCTCAACAACTGTCAAATCGAATGTAATCCTCGATCAAAACATGGCATATACGAATATTAAAAACAGAGTTTTCAGACAGATGTGGCTTGTAATGTTCGTGCTTTGGATGATTTTTGAAAAAGGTCACCGAGGCCGAGTCGCCCATTATTTTGGCTACCATGGCTCGACGAGGATCTTCTGGTGATATATCCTGGAGGGAGGGCAGACTGTCGGGTTTGGTGCTGTGGTTTATGAGAAACAGTGTCTGAGGTGGCGTTGGTGAGGAAATCTGATCCTGTTCGCAGGGCGAGAAACACGATTGACAAGTCAGCAGAAGTTTTCTCCAGAGCTCAGCGAGATGGGAAATTCGGCCCACATGTGGACGCAGAACGAGCTTGCCTTAGTTGGCAGAGTCGGGAACATTGGTCGCAGCCGTCAGCTAATCACATTTCTGTGCTTATTTCCTCCCAACCAATGGGACTGACAGCAGAGTCTCACCAGCTTCAATCCCAATCTGTCTCCGTCTGCAAAGTGGCCTGATCTAATATTTCACCAATTTATCAATAAATCAAAACATTAAAGAAGGAATGGGTCCTTTCACTGCAGCGCAGCATGCTTATAAAGACTAATACAGGGTTTCTTTTTTCATACTTGGCAGTTTCGTACCTCTTCGGTTGTTGACTTCCTGGCAAATTGTTCACAAGTGTTTGATTGCCTTCGAGCCACGTTACTTTCATGGCTCTGGACATGGCAAAAACAGTCTGTCAGTTGGTCCACTATTTTGGTCCAGACTAATAGCTACCAGACAATATTTTACTGTGATTATTTTCTAGTTTCCATCAAGCTGACAGGTCAAGTGCATAACATTGATCATCTCGTTATAATTGACTGTTCTGCTCGGAAACCTTGGGTCCTGGTTTTCACACGGCTGCCAATTGATACGCATCACTCACCCAGACACTGTTGCAGACCAAGAACTCCAAATCACGGCAACAGCCCTGCCATACTAGAAAACTACTCAGAAATGGTCACCTGGTCGTTAAATTCCCCAGATCCTAATTGGATCGTATACCTGTGGGACGTTCCAAACAAGTCAGATCCTTGGAGGCCCCAACGTGGATCAGATTTGGCCCTGACCCGTCAAAGCATGGAAACAGGACCTCTGCTGGTCTTCTGTGTTGTCTGGATTTTTTGACTCCTGTGGGTTTTAAGGTGGGACCTCCAGGGATTGGACTTGTTCCCATGCTCAACTGGATTGGTATCTGGGGAATTTGGAAGCCAGGTCGAGGCCTTGAGCTTTTGGTCATGGTCTTTGGACCAGTCCTGAGCAGTTTTTGTGCTGTGGCAGGGTGCACTGTCCTGCAGGGGAGTAGGGTTGAACCTGACCTGAAACAGTGTGGGCCATCAGGATCCAAGGTTACCCTTGAACTCCTTGAAGTCTGGCCAGAAACTTGTTCTCTGCAAACTGAGAATGAATGTAACATTGTGAATATTACATCCAATTGCTAGAATTAACGTTGAAAATTCAGGTCTTTGTATATAATGGATACTTCTTTGGGTTAAATCTTTAATTTTGTGCCGTGACAACAATGTGGTTATGTTCCGGTTACGATTAGGCACAAAAACGACTTGGTTAGGGTCAGAAAATATGTTATGGCTTAAAATACTGGTTCTGTCAGGATAAACACAGCTGGAAAGTGTTTTAAACCTATCCAGTGGTTTCATGCTTATACATGCCATATCGAACCATGGTCTCTGACTTGGCAGCCTCCTAAAATACCTGATTTTGTCAGTACAAACGCAGCTGGAAGTGTCCCGAAATCTATTCAAAAACATCCAGTCTTTGTTGCCACAAAAACAGCTGAAAAAAATCCAGTGGTTTCACGTTTAGAAATGCTGAAACATGGTCTTGAACAGTGGTCTCTGGCTTGGCAGCCTTCTGCATAGCTGTGAAATATCTGTCTTTGTCACCACAATCACAGTTAAAAATATTTGAACAATTTGTCAAAAATATCGGATGTAAATTGACCCAAGGTTGCTCTAAAAATGTCCAGTGGTTTCACATGCACAACTGCTGGAACATAGTCTTGAACAGCGGTCTCTTGCTTGGCAGCTGTATGATACGTGTCACACACAAATTTGAGCTGATTTGATATTTGCTGAAACATTAAAAGCCAACATTTTATTCTGGGGACTGGCGCTGTGAACAATTTGTCACCTTCATTGTTTTATCTCACTTCCCATCACATGTTACTGCCGAGAGGAGAACTGAGAAGTGTCCTTGGCAGAGCTTCCATGGACACTGGAGGTTTTAAAGTTGTCAAAGCAACATTTTGCATTCATTAACTGTTCTGAGAGACAATGAAAGCCAGAGGACAGACTCCGGTTTTTAATTCAAAATATCAAAATATAGCTCTTGTGCTGTTCTTGTGCGGTTATTTGGCATTTGATTCTGAAAATATGGGGTGTCAGATGATAATTTAACACACCAGGGGTTAAGTTTATAATGTGGGACTTGCTTATGTCTGCATTATCTTGGCAATAATATTGACCCAATTAAACTGCAAAGTCCCGTTCCTCAGGAAAGTTTCATGTGTCTACGAGCTGATTTTTTAAGTAAACAGACACATTAGCAGACGTGTGGTTTTAACAGGAGATTCAGATATATATATATAAAGTGAAGTTAATAGTTATATAAATCTCTCTATAACATATCTAATCCCTTAAAACTGTCATCTGAGAAGCACAAATTACAAGATTGGACTTTCTACTTAATCTTTACCATCTGCAAAGCCTGGGAAAACACTCTCCAGAGTGTGCCGTACATTTATGTTATACGATACACTATCAGCAGCATGAGTTATGAAATCAGCAAGAAGCTTTTACATACAACTGACTTTGTCGTCTGCATGACACCTGAGCTCGCCTCAGCCTTTAAAACGTCTTTTGGACCGTCACCAATCTTGTGTTCTTCATGCGTTGCCCCTTTGAAATCCAGTATGTTCGGGATCCTGTTTGTCATAAGCAAAGTGGAATCGGATGCATGGCGGAGAAAGGAGAGAGAGAGAGAGAGAGAGAGAGAGAGAGCGCCGAGGGACACGATACTGATGTCCAATGAGACGGCTCGGATGGATGAAGAGCGAGGATTGGGCTCTGATGTGGATGAACGCATGTGGAACGCTGCAGAGTCTCCATGCGTAAACAAACAGATATGTTAGCAATAATCTGCGGGATTCGACATCAAAACGCTGGCTTCGACCGCTTCGAGTCCCCAATCAGATGCGTGTGTGTGCGTGTGTGTGATATGTGAATCCATACTGTGTGTGCGCATTATTTTCATGTATGTTCATAGAAGTGTGCAGTGAGAGAGAAAAAATATCAAGATGTGTTTGCATGTTGGTATGTTTACAGTTATAAGCGTGTGTGTGTGTGTGTGTGCGCGCATGTGATGCAGACCAGATTGTGATTTTCTCCAGCAGCGAATTGGCGAGTTTGTTGAAACAACGTTTTCTATCTCCCATCCAAGACCACAGTGACCAGCCAAGTGCATTCGACCTCGGCACACACCAACACACACACACACACACACACACGCACACACACACGCAGACACACACAGACACACACGCAGACACACGGGGGAGTTGTGTAACGGAGAGTGAGCAGGAGTGCATCTTCGATTCCAGATGCAGAGATGGAAAAAGAAAAGGGAGGAAGAGAAGAAGAAACAGAGGAGACAACTCTCCTGGAGAGTTTGCAGTGAAAGTGACGGTACCGTCGAGTTCTGTTCGGTTTAACATCAGGACACGTTGCCTTCCTGTTTCATTCGCTTATTCTCGGACGCAAAGGCAGATATTTCCATCCAGACACAATAGAAATAAACATGTAATCAGTTAAGAAGAGCTGAAGAGACTGATTTTACAGACAGAAGCACAGAAATCAGACGAGAATGGGTCCTTTTGTATTTTACGCAAACATCTTATCTCTCCGTTCCTCCTTTGTCTCTTCCCGTCTCGAAGTGATGGATGAACACAGTGAAAGAAAACAAATGAAAGTGAGGAAGAGGAGGAAGAGGAGGAGGAGGAGGGAGAGAGGATCCTGACAGACGTTTGCTTCTCTGCTCACATCCAGTCGTCCTGCCCAGACACCGACGGGTGGCTTTCATACCTACTAATAAACTTGTTTCCATCGCGCACACACACACACACACACACACACACACGCATCAGGAACATAATGTTGGCTTGTTTCGAGTCGGGACCATAAAACTCAAACACACTCAACAAAACACACACTTTAAGGCGGCTGCGTTGAGGCTCGGCCAACCTTGTTCTTTGGCGAGCGGCGGGGTACCCTTCTGTGTGTGTGTGTGTGTGTGTGTGTGTGTGTGAGCGTGTGTGTGTGTGTGTGCGCGCGTTTGTGATTGATACCCCTACAGTCTCTGCGATATATCCCCGAGATCAGTTGCCCCGCCAACCGCGGTCAACAAACAGGCGACTGGCATTATCCTCTCAGTCTTGTGTCTCCTCGTCGGCAGCGGTCGCATCGATAAAGTTTCTCCAACAGCTTGAAAAGGAGAGAGAGGTGCAAACGTCAGCACCTTTCAGTGTCTCTCTCCCTCTCTCCCCCTCTCTCTCTCTCCGTCTTTGTCCAGAGTTGTTGTAAAAATAAACCAAACGCTGCTTTTTAATCATTTTTATTCGCGCGAGGACATGAAGAGGTTTCGCTCCAGAAGAAAAGAAAAAAACTGTGGAAAAACAAAAATCTTCACACCTAACCTCACTAAACGTCTGCTGGCGTGAAGCATGAAGCACATTGAAGGGTATTATGAAGGCTGTGAGTCACTCTCGGGGCCTTGGCCCGCGGAAACCTGCTGATGTTCGATTGGAAGCGTCTGCGCTTTTTGAAATATCGACGGATAAATCGGAAGGTACCAGCGCCCGGGAGGGAGCGAGGTCTGCTGTTTGTATGGAGGCTTCATTCCAAACTCCATAAAGCAAAAGTGAGAATTTGTTCACAAGCAGCGGGAAGAAGAAACTTCAATTCTGAGTTCATTCCCCAAAACAATTAGCTCGGTGTCTCCCTAAGCCTTTCTTCTGAGCTCGAGTATCATCTTATTTTGACAGGCGAGGACAGACTCGGCGTGTTTACACATCATCGTGCGACGCCGCGTCGCGCCCGGAGAACGCCTCTTCACCCTCAGAGGGAGAAAACATGGCAGCGTCCTCGCTCGACGACTGAGAGGAAAACCGCCTTGTTTTTGTTTGCCGTCTTCTGTTTTAATCCGCGCCGACGCTGCAGCAGGCCGGGGCGCGGGCCAATCACAACACGGTCGCAGACAAAAGGGCGGGACTTGACGGTAATCAGTAAAGTTCATAGACACAATGGGCCCGGACTGTCAGAACCGAATGAAACCTCAGTGCAGATGAAAGGGTTGGACGCCGCGCTGTGTAATTTCCTCTGGGCAATAAATGCTCTTATTCAGGTTCGTGTGTAAAAGCTCCAAAATGATTTTTTAGCTCACAAGCTGCAATTTCGCTGCATACAAAGAAGTTCTTTCCTCAGTCGGCTTTAATACTGAAGTTAAATGCAGTTTGTATAATTTCCTGGGAAGCGACGATGTAACGTTCTTCTGCCACATGATGTTTTGGTTGCCATCTTACGTCACATCTTTGCTCTGCTGGTTCTCAGAACCGTGTCAGACTCGGTCCAGTGACTGGCTCGGACTACGAGTTCCCCGAGTTGAGCTCGGATGATCTGCTTTTAGTTTGTCCGCCCCGACCGCTTAGAACTCTTTAGAATTAATACTTTGGTGCTTTCTATTGAATTTAAATCCTCGTATCGTTCTTTGCCTGATTAGAGATGCAAATATTTAGCTATGTCTTTAATTGACAGTATGATATCTTTCTTATAAATCGATTAACAGTTAATCATTAATAATATATGAAATAATTTGGACGTTGTCTACAGTAGAAAACTTTTTTAACCACTGATATAGTCTGTGTTTGACGTTAAATACATTGGGAGTTTAAAGACCAAATAAAGTCAACACCAAGTCATCCGATTGATCAACTTAATAACACAAAATAACTGTAAAAAGTGACAACAGGCCCAACAATATCCAACCTACACTGATACTGCTACAGGGCTGAAATACCACAATATATGTTTGTATGAAATGTATTTACTTTTATTTTAGTTAAAGATATTTGTAGATGTATTTGTTCCACATTTTCAATCGATTAAATTCAATTTATCATCATTATTCATCAACATCCTGAGTTTAAATGAAGTCAAATGTTCAATTTTGTTGTTAATTATATTGTGATTGGTTGCTGAGTTTATACAAAATGTAGACAGTCTACTTAAAAATCCCTGAAAAGTCAGTTTTTGTGCTGATTTTAGTTGATTTAGGTTTTGTACGAAAGTTATCTTCAGGAGACAGCAGGTCAGAAAAGATGGAGGGTAATGTTTTGTAAATGTAATCTTTGTTGAGGGGAGCTCCAAATGTAATTCTTGTGTAACGTAATGCAACGTAACGTAACGTAAGCGCCCCTTCAAAGATTTATTTAAGAAATCCTACAAGATGGACCCTACAATATTTCTTTTAATTCTTCAAATATCTTGTTTTACTCAACCAAATAGTCCCAAAACTGAAGACACTCACTTTACAATGATATAAAACAAGAAAAGCAGCAAATCCTCACATTTCTGTAGATAATGTCGTTCGATGAAATGACTTAAAGAATTATCCAGATGTAACAAATTGTCGATCAATAAATCAAAAAAATCCTTCCAGGTTGGCAACTTGACTAAAGTAACCACACACACACACACACACACACACACACACATTCATCCATCAGTTTCCTTGACGACACTTCAGGACCTTCCAGGAACCCCCGACCCCCCCTGGGAGGTTGCCACGGTAACCTGTGAGGTCAGGACCTCGGCGTGTGCCGCAGTCGACCGACCGCTCGTCCAACGCAGCACGACGGGAGCGTGTGTGTGGACGTGTGAGCACAGAAGCTCCTTTATGTTGTTCACAGAATGGAAGCAGTTGTCAGACAGCTGTGTCTACACACACACACACACACACACATAGAAACACACACACACACACACACACACACACACACACACAGAAACACACACACACACACACACACACACACACACACACACACAGAAACACACACACACACACACACACACACACACTCTCCCAGTGAACCTGGTTCCCATTGCCTTGGGTGGAGATGGAGACTGCCAGTTGGACATCGCCCAAGTGAAACACTGAAAGAGACGTATACTGACTGTGTGTGTGTGTGTGTGTGTGTGTGTGTTGGAGTAGTTCAACAGTAGCGGAGCCTGAATTCATCTGATCCGGACGCTGTGTTTCACGTGGACGAACGTGGAGGTTGCAAACAAAAAGCTGAAGAGTTGAGGAAACCTTCGGCGAACACGACGGCACGTAGACCCAGACTCAGACGTCCGCCATTGTTGGTCCTCGTCGGACAACGAACATCGAGATGAGGAGGTCCGACGAGACCTTTTACTGAAGGACTGTTGTCAAGAATCAGTTCAAGTTGTGTTGAGTTCTGTCGTCACCATCTTGTTTTTCTGGAGCCAGATGTGATGATATATTTGGACGAGAGGGTGGAGCTGGGGCGGACACCAGCTTTATCGTCTAAATTGGACCATCATATATAAAAATAAACATCACGCTGCGTTGAAGAAGACTTATTGTAAACTTGACTTGACTTTGATGAAAGTACAGCAGTGCAGTCCTGTGGAAATCCCCGATCGTACCCACTGTGTGTGCTGTTTATGTGCCCTGACTCTTCTGACATAAAATGAAGACGATGTGGTCGTGACACAAATGACAGAGTGCTGCGATATTAAAGCGATATCTCGTCCATGTAACAGTAGCACAGAGAGAGAGAGAGAGAAATCTGGACAGTAGACGACTGTCTCATCTCATCATCTCATGTGGTTGTCGCGGTTCACAGTCAGGGTGTATTTATCTTTAACCATCCACACCGAGGCAGGAAGAGACAGCTGGACCCGGAGAAGAAACCCAAAGAGAGGACCAATTGGAAAATAGCAGGGTGAGATAGAGGTTGGAAAAATATACATGAGAAAACGTCTCTTTGACCCAGTTTGATGGACGGATAAAGGACAGAGCGCATGACAGAGTCTTCTACGAGACGAGCGTCAGGCTCGTATATCAAGGAGAGACGGTTTATCAAAGACGATGGAGGAGAGAGAAGTCTTTGTCTCAAGTGTTGTGGCAGGAACAGAACATCCATCAGAAAAGGTCGACCCAAAGAATCTTATTACGATGTTTCTTGTCCGGCAGCGACCTCTAGTGGACACAGCGATTATAACAGCAGCAAAGGAGGAAGTCAGGTGAAGTCGTAAAAAGGGCTGAACAGTTACGTAAAACAAGGACAGGACTGTTGCCCAGCTGCTCGTGTCCGTCGTGAAACCAAAAGCCGATGTGAGTGAGTTAATTTAACTTACCAATGTGGTGAAGTTACATGTAGTTACCACGATGTCATTCTAAACCCACCAAGACAACTAAATGTATTTCTGATTATAGTGGAAAGCAGCTCGTTGTGAAAACTTGCCCAGCTTTTTCTTCATGGGGCCTTCTCATGCAGAGAAAGACCTTAAATAGTGTTTCTTCGATGTTAAGTTCACTAAAACTCTATAGATGAGGGGAGGAAACCATCATCTCCATGGAAACAGGAGAAGACAACAAGTGCTTCAGACTGAAAGACAAAATAAATCTTCTTTTAGTCGAACAGAAGTCGACTTTGTGTTTCCCTGTTTTGAACCAGAAGCAGCCAGAATCGAAGCCCGTATCCACAGCGGATGGGGCTTTAAACTTGACTCAACTGGTTGCAAAAAAAAAGCTTGACTGTATGTGAGCTTATGCGAAAAAGACACAACTTCTCACTCGATGTATTACCTCAGTAAACTGTTTCCTGATGAGTTCGTGGTCTCAATCTGTAGTTTCAAGCCTCCTACAATACATCTTGATGCTCATTTTGTAGATTATGGTTTAATTGAGAGGAAAATGAAGATAATCATAGTGAGGATGCGATTTAGGACGGGGCCGCATTGTGATTGACAAGTGGCTACCACGGCGACAGATTCAATCAGGAAGTCCTTCCTAGCTTCATTCTCTCATCCTAATACGGTCAGTTTTGGCTCAAAAAACAACATGGCAACAGCCGTAACACCAAATTCAAGGCTTCAAACTGTCGTCCACAAACCAACGGGTATCAAACAAGACATTAATGAAGGAAAGAGGTAAAACAGGTGATTTTAAGTTATTGATCAGTGGTGTATAAAAAGAGAGAGAGATCGACAGAGAGTCAGAGATGGAAGAAGAGCAGTGAAGAGAGAGTGATGAAACGAGACTGCAACCATCGGACCGTCCCAGCAGAGACACTGAGCAGCATGCCAAGGTGTGTGTGTGTGTGTGTGTGTGTGTGTGTGTGTGATTGAGAGGATGCTCCAGGCTCACATATGTAACCCATCGTCTCCTGGTGAAGGTCCGATGGACTCCGCACCACATTTTATTAACATGAAGATAAATGGGCCAATTATGAAGCGTCACAACACACTAACAGGCCACACTACTTGTGTGTGTGTGTGTGTGTGTCCTCCACATCTGTGGATGTTTATCACATCATTGACGAGAGAAAGAGAGAGACAGAGAAGGGGAGGAGAGAATTAAGATGGAGAGCGAAAGAGGAGTTAATGAGGATGATTGTGTTCTTCCAGTCGACCATGTCTGTCTCGGCTACCAGAGGAACCATGTTTGACTCATCCCGAGAAAACCCAAAAGCCACAATCAAGGGAGTTAAACAGGAACAGGAGAAGGCGGCGAAGAGAGGAGGACGGTGACATCACGAGGCGGAGATGGAGAGACGAGTTCAGCTCAGGACTAAAAAACTGAGACACGAATCCGCCACGCATCCTCATCTTCTTTACCAAAACGTCCACATGTGTCTCTCCGACCCTCACCTCCATCACAGTTAGAAAGAAAAATCTAATTAATTATTTACTACAGAAACTTGTGAGCAATCCCAGAGCTTCCTTCATGCATTTCCTCAAATTTGACCTGAGTTTTCCAGAATTAAGAAGTCAAAAAAACACCTTCGAACTTTGATAACTTCCTACAAAGACACACGTCAAATTACTGCATTTTTGTGGAGCAAAAAACCTAAAAACATTTATGAAAGTCAGCCTGTTAAACTTTTCTGTCCCTCCTGTACTCTATTTAATGCAGAAAATCCACCATAAAGTCGTTCTCATCTAAGTATTTTTCTCTTTTTGCTGTAAGAAACAACTGGCACAGTCAAAAAGAGGAACTTCTGAACAGATTTTGGTTTTTGAAAGCACTTAAAAAAAACCTTATTCCCGTCTGTGGTTTGGGTTTTTCTCCTCCAGTTCAGACAGCGTTGTATTGATCTGAAGCCATCGAACAGCTTCAGAGAAAATCCGGAGAAGACTCAACCACATGCGGTTGCAGATTATCACATTCAGGTGAACGAGGTCAGTTTTCGACTTCTCGCGCACGTTAAGAAAAGAACTTCTGAGACGTTCAAACACGACGAGTCGTTTCATCAATCTGAAGTATATTTACGGCACGAAAATTCGGTCGTCTGTCTCTGACTACAACAGCAACAGAAAGTGTTGTGAATCTGCAAAAACTCTGATTTCACTGCTCTTCCACCAATTATCGTCATAAAGCCGACAAACGGGCTGTTTTTCTGACACCACGGCAGGAAAACGAAGCTTCGAACATGATGATTGTATTGAAAACAAGAGTGTAACATCGGTTTGAAAAGTGGTGGGGGGACACAAAAAAGTGGGGGTCTGATTTGAATACCATTTTATACATTTCTACATGCTTTTAATCATATTCCCAGCTACTAAAAAGCAACACATTGTGACGAACATGGCTTCCATGCTTAGTCAGTGGTGTGACTGGCAAAGGACAAAAAAGCAGGAAAACATACGGCTCCGCTACGTCTCTCTTGACATTCATTTTGTTCTGTTGTCGGCTTCAGCTAAGAAATAAATAGTTCGCCTCACACGTCCAAAACTCCTAAAACACACACAAAGTGATTGTTTTGGTAACCTAGCAACACATGCCCCCCCCAGAGGAAAATTTTGAAAAATAACTCTTTAAATGGTGACTACTGGTGAGATTTAAAAAAATATATAGGTATATTTTCTGAATTTCAGAATGAGAATCTAAAGGCGGGTACACACTACAGGATTTTTCAAACCTTCACTGATTAGGAGACCACAGATTTGTTGATAACAAAAGACAGATGGCACAAGATCTTATAGTGTGTGGTGTTCTCCGTAGTGCACACCACACACTAACCGATTCTTCAGCAGAGTATCAGGTTCTTCACGCGCAATATTACAAATCTCGCGTGGTCAAACGTGACTTCAGTGTAAACAAACATGGCGGACGAACCGGAAGATGCAGTGGTGGTTGTTTTAGGCCTGTTACTGGCTGAAAAAACCAAAACCAAAACAGAACAAATATGGAAAAAGAAGTATTACAGATAGCTTCGAGAGCAGCGCTGTGCGCTCTGGCCCCCGGTACTGCAAGTCACCATGGCAACAGGTAAATAAAAGGCTGATGGAGAAACAGCTCACGTCTTGATTGGCTGTTGGTCCGGTACACGTGACATCACACGCTGTGCGTGCTCGGCTCCGCTCGGAACACCCCACACACTACAGGACATGTAGTCGCAAATATTAAACATGTTCATTATTTACGATCTCTCCTTCCGACGCCTTCCGAGCGGATCTGACCGGACAAAATAACTCTTAACACACCCCACACCACAGGAAAATCAGACACGATGTCCTTTGCAAACATCACCCGATTATCCTGTAGTGTGTCCCCCCTTAAGAAAGAAATAGTTCTCCCCACACATCCAAAATTCTTAGAACACACACAAAGTGTTTCCCCTAAATTGTTTTGGTAACCTAGCAACACATGCCCCCCCAGAGGAAAATTTTGAAAAATAACTCTTTAAATGGTGACAACTGGTGAGATTTAAAAAAAAATTATAATAATTTTTCAGGATTTCAGAATGAGAATCTAAGATATGAGACAAAATAGTGTAGAAGTTGACATTTGCTGCTTGAAAACATGTTAACCTCTTGAGCATTAGAAAACTTTTTTACCATTCTTTTCTTTATTATTATAGATTTTTATGGAAACAGAATCTGTTTGAGAAGTCAGTGGGCCACATGACATGGAAGCTATTGAGAAAGAAAAAAAAATCTGCATATTAATATTCATATAAAATAAAAAAATACAATTTCTGCATATTATTCTCATATAAATTAGCCCAAGCCCAAGACCAATTAAACCCAACATTTTTTTAATACATGGGCTGTTATAACTGATGTTCTCAACTACAATTGCGAGTTGTTTGAACTACAGAAGTGCCGCACTTAATTCACTCGACAAAGCCGACACATATGTTGTCACTGCCCATGCGTTACTCTAATCTGACCACTTTTTTCAGTAATGAGTAATCCAACGCGTTAATATTTCCAAAGCAGTAATCAGATTAAAGTTACTTCTTGTGCGTTACTATTATTTTTGTCCTTTTCCTCTATAAAAATATATATTTTTGCCTTCTTCTTGCGTCCCGGGGAGTGACGTCACGTACGCGACAAGTCACGTTTTCAGCACAAGGACAACTCACATGTCACACGACGCAGCGACACAAACACACAACAACAATGGAGGGAGGAGAGAGATGCGTGTTTTCGAGCTGGAAATACAGTCATTAGTTTGAGTTATTAAAAACAAAACACAAATGCTTGATCAAGGGCCCAGCAATGATGCGTATCTGTAGATTAAACTACTCAACAGTGTGTAAAGGAGTTAAAATGAGCTTAAAAACATGAGATATAAGAGGAAAACACTGACGGGGAACATTTTACTGCACAGTCAGCAACATAATTTAACTTGTAGTGGAGGATTTTTAAGTGTCCAACATAAGAAATCAATTTTAAACTCATCATTGTGCTGTTAAAAAGGCGATGAGTGAAATCTCTCTCTGTGCACATCTTCCCCTCCACTTCAGATCATCCTTCACATTCGGACTCGTGCCTTCATCTTTTTCCCTTTTTCTTCTGGTTTATTGGTTTTGCTCAACTCAGCGGAACAACAACTTGAGTAGGATGGATGGATGTGGCCGATGGGGAGAGAGAGACACAGATCCTCTACATCTGTCTCCGTGGGCCAAACAAACAAAAAACTAAATAGAATAAAAAAAGATGAAGAGAAAAAGGGAAAAGTTCAAACACCAGAAAACCCACTCAAGTGATTTTTCTTTCCCAGCTTTCAAAGCAAGAGTTGTGACGTCTGTGGAGACGCGGCTGAGACTCGACTGCGGCTTCTCGTAACACACTCTGAGCTTCTTAATCACAATCTGATTGTTAAATTAAACACCAGATTGAAAAAATCAAAGATATTCCAGAGACTCCCTTTGCCCTCCGCCAACACGTTCAATAAAGATTTTAAACTTGTGACCCTTCTGGATGTTTTTTTTCCGATGCGATATTTGCTAAAAATGTGGGAAGTCGAATAATAAAAAAAAAAACAAACACAAAGAGACGAAGAGCCTCGTGAAAAGCTGCCGCTCGTCATAAAAACTTAAGTAAATAACAAGAAAAAGAGATCCCCATCTGAACCTTTGACCCGGTCTGGATCTGAGGATTGTGGGAAGAGACGTGGGGATTAAACACGCGCTCGTAAAAAAAAAAAAAAAAAAAGCACCAAAAAAACGAGTTTAAATCGGGACTTGAACTGGTGACCCCGGGCGTCTGACCATGTGGAAAACAGTTTACGGGTTTGAATCCCAGCAGCTAAACAGAGGCCCATATGGATCCAGTTGTCCATCAAAGGCCAGAGAGGGAAAAATAAACACTTTTTATATGATTTCTCTCTTGGAGACTCCAAAACACTCAGCTGGATCCGACTCTCTTTTTACATGTGTTTGTGTGATTCTATGTGTAAATGTGCATGTGTGTGTGTGTGTGTGTGTCCTTCCTGAGCATCGATCCCGACTGATGTGGCTCGTCCTGCGCTGTTTATTTACCGCCTGTAATTACACAGAAAGAAAGCAGAAACAGAGAGATGAAGGAGTGACGGAGAGAGAGACAGAGAGAGAGAGAGAGAGGGAGTAAATGAAAAACAGGAGACAGAGGAGCAGATTATTCAGGGTTTCCTGTTTGAGGTCAGGGACAGATGGGAGATAGAGTCTGTAAATCTGATTCTGGAGGTCACATTGTGTTACTTTTAGACATGTTTTAGTAGGAAATGGTTTCTAGGATTCATCAAGAAATTATATTTGAGGTGAACGTGAAAGACAGAAAGAAAAACAGCAAAGGGAACCAGTATGAGTCCATTTTATGCGCGGATGTCAGAGGAAAAAGAGTTTATAGGAGGTCGTGGTGGACGATATGGGTCAAACACAGGATTAGCTTTTACTTGAAAGAACAAAATATCATTCTTTCTTTGTTTTGGACCAAACTACAGGAGTAAAGATGTTCAGTTAAAGTTCAAATGGATCGATCAGTGTTGGACTGATGGTGCCTCAAACGCTATAAATGCTATCAACCACGTCCTTGAACCTAAACAACTGAACGGAGGGATTGACGATGACTCTAGAAACAACAAAAATGACAATCAGATGGAACCAATGATAGGCGGAGTCGTAATACTTTAACTGAAACCTCCAGCTGTCTCAATCGATAGTTGGAGAAACAACTTAACAGACTTGTTTCACACTCTTCAACCGATATGGGTCAAACAAAGGATTAGCTTATTACTTGGAAGTATAAAATATCATTCTTTCTTTGTTTTGGACCAAACTACAGGTGTAAAGATGTTCAGTTAAAGTTCAAATGGATCGATCAGTGTTGGACTAATAGTGCCTCAAATGCTATAAATGCTATCAACCACGTCCTCAAACCTAAACAACTGATCGGAAGGATTGACGATGACCATCAGATGGTACAAATCACAGACTGAGTCATAATATTTCAACTGAAACCTCCAGCTGTCTCAATCGATAGTTGGAGAAACAACTTCACAGACGTGTTTCACCCTCCAAATCATCCCTATTGAGTGAAATCTGCCAAACCATCTGGCCACAACAACGGTCGACACCCACTCGCCTGAAGCGCCGTTGTCAATGTGGTTGCAGAAGCGAAACCTTCAGCTAAACAGTCATCATATCACGTGTCATAATCCAAAAGGGTTGCGTGTTTCGTGCTTGCAACACGTTGGGAACAGGTGCAAGTCAGTTTTAAGCAACACCATCTTTGACAGAGTGAATCATTTCAGGGCAATAAGAGGCCAGAGCGAGCATACGGAGGTCACAGATGTTAGAGGAAAAGGTCGTTTTTTTCGGATAAGTTGCGCACCGTGACCCCGCCTGAAGGATTCTTTAAGTATTGTCCTTTATGAAAAGTGAACCTATATCCCCCCTCGTCCTCCCCACCAAACCAAACAAGCATCCAGCCATCACAAACACTAAATGCAGGAAATTTAAAAAAGACGAGGGCAAAAGGACAGCAGGGACCGTGTGTGTACAAATACAGGAAATACCAGCTTTCTCATACAAGTGCTCTTCATGCATTAAACATGTCACGGCCGCAACTTGTCTTGTGAGCTTTGCCTTTGCATGACAACGAGTGAACGCTCGCACACAAATACACACACACGCGAATACACACACCTCCGACGGAGGCAACGAGCTCTGTCACGTAAGAACAAGCCGCAGAACAAAACCGAGGCAGAGCAACAGAATCGCAATGACAGCCGTGTGACAGGAACAAACCTCAGACTGGATCTGAAACACAACGCGGCCGTGGTCATCGTAAAACTTTAAACAGTCTTCTAAACTATCTGCGGAATCGAGCGAATCTGGTGTCAGTCGATCTATGAGGAAAGCAGCATTCATCACGGTAGATTTAGTGTTTTAGGGTTTGTAGCTGAGCCCAACCTTTGACCTCAACGCACGGACGGACACATTTTTTCCAGGATATTCATCGATAAAACCCAACATTGCTCTGGTGGTGTAGAATAGGACTTCTTTCCACGCAATAAGCAGAAACAAAGAACACAGGGTTTCCTACGTCTGAGATGTTACAGGATAGTAAGCATCAGCCTTTTACAGATGATTTCAAACTGTAACTGTAAGGTAAATGTGCAGTAAAATAAGAGCAACTCAGAAGAAGCATTCAGATTCTTTACTTCAGTCGTACCAACATCCCACTCAAGTTGCCTGAGAGTGAAGAAACATTATCACCTTCATGTATGAAAAAGAAAGCGGTGGTTTTCATACATGTTAATGTGGCAGCTGCGTGAACTTGAGCTACTTTTATCTGTTTCATATACAGTTAGCTTAGCTCATAGGTTTCCAATCTAGGGATCAGGCACCTCCAAAGTGTCACCAGATGAATCTGAGGGCTCTTGAAATGATTCATGTGTTTTAGTGATATATTTGATGGTTTTACATTTCATCATTTTAAGCATCATTATCAAGGAGTTGTTTATTTATCGCCTCAAGGCTTCAGCTAGTCAACAAATGCAGAACTGGCAAAGAAGACGTCCAGAAATGACGAGTTGACAACTTTGCTAACAGCCGAACTTCAAGCCACTGCATCAACACAAGCTACGTATCTTTACAAGCCAGCTAATATTACTGACTATTCAACAACAACAAGTCCGACAAACTAGATTTACTCTCCAAGATTTGAATCTCGCACGTGCTCTCTTCACCTCTGACATGACGACTGTACCAAGAAAAAGAAACCTCCAAGGACGGGTGTTTGGGATGCGCCATTCTCCCTATTACTGATTTTGAAGCAGTTTTTCTGTTCAAGGATTAACAAAGAAGCCACTAAGTCATAGCTTACATCTCCGAAACACGGTAGGGAGCCCAACTACAGAAACCACTGGTTTAGTCTCTAACAGTGGGTTGTATTTTTAATCATACATGGTTTTCCCTCTGAATTGTGCTTGATTAGAAGTATAAAGTAACAGAAGATGGAAACAGTCTAAGAAAAGAACAAGTTTCCTTCACTTTATTTAGTCTGAGAAAGTTTCTATCAATGGAAAGAAGGCGGTTGATTGATTGTACAACCCAAGAAGTTGTTTATTTGTATTAAAACCAACTGTTTTAATTCATTTTAAAGTTTTTGAAGTGATTATTATTCTAAAAGCAAAATAAATCAGACATGTATTTGAGGTGTGAAGTGTTATTGTGCGTCAAAATGAATGAAAATTAAATAAATGACATCATTATGTCGCGGTAATAAACATGACTGGGTAGACCGAGGTCACAGATCCTTAAAACAACTCGACCGAATGACGTGTGAAAACTGTTTCTGGCTACCAGCATGGAAATAAAAACTCATTACGAGATGATTTTCGAAGTCATTTAAAGTTTTCTTGACTTTTTTGGGGTTAGCGGAGGAGGACGTGGTGTGTTTGCTCCTCAGATCTTTCCGTCGCGAGCCTCGTCGCACGGCTTTGGCCCGCGCCGTCCTCACTGCGTTCCCTCTCTCTAATGATAAACAAAAACGCCATAAAACTAATCCTCATGAAACGCAGCGACATCAAAAATGGGCCTAAACAAGCACCGCTGTGTTCTGCCCCGGCTTTGGAATTCTATCCACATGTTCCCATTTGATCCCTGTTATTGCAGTCGTTGAAACACAAATCCCAGCGACATTCCCACAACCACATGACTGGGACTGCCTCGGGGTCAGAGAGAGACGCTGTTTGCCAGTTTGCATACATGCATTAGTGTTCGCCCGTGTGTGTTTCTGTGTGTGTGTTTGTTCTGTTTGGTTTGGTCAGTCGCTGCAACACACTCGCAGCTCGTCAGTGCGCACCCTCCTGGTCGAGGGGGGAGCCCTGTGGACGAGCAGCGGTGGGCCCTCTGGATGAGATGGGCCTGATGGATGAGGTGGTGTATACTTCAGTTCTTGCTCTGCACTGGAGTCCCTCTGACAGCACAGATTTAACTCTTCCAGACTAGCAGATGGGTGTGGTTGACATCATCCAGTTAACTTATGGTAGAAACTGTAAGGTAGTTGATTGTTGAACTTAGTTTGCAACTCGTCATATACTATGGTTTTGGGTTGGCGGAGGGCCCAACCTACCAACCCAAAGTGTCTTGAGGAGTTTAAAGTGAGACTCAGATTGGACCACTTTGAGATCCCAAAAGTTTAATCTCTGAGCTCTCCTCCTGTCTGTAAACAGCTCCAGATCAGAGCAGAATCTGATGCGACTCTGAGTGTTTATTTATCCAGAAGGTCCGGCTCTGCGTCCAACTCTCTAGCCAGCTCTGAAGTTGGAAATCTTTTGGGTCTAACTCGAGTCTAGAGTCGATCGAGAGTCAAGACAAAACAACATTTAACGCAATTGTGGCAACAAGGTGGGCATCCACGTGTCCATGCATTCACTCACAAACTCATGACCTCAATGGAAAAGTTCAGCCTCATAGATGGAAGTTGTTGTCAATAAACTAATGGACCGACACAAACACGGTTAACCCTAACCCCAATGAAAAAGGAGCTTGGTCGATAGCATACAACAACCATTTCATGATTTACTGACTTCAACGCCAAATTTGAACCTCCAAGGGGGAAAACTGTGGATGGTGGGGAACCATTTTGTGGACCGACCAACCAACACAGCGTCCCATAGAGCTGCTGGTCGCAGCCAAACAGAGAGAGAAACATCCTGAAAGTCTTAAAAGCAGAAAGAGCTGAAGGTGAACTTTGAGTCACCAGGCAGAGCTGAGGGGTGACCACACCGAAGCCAAAACACAAACCCTGGTTTGAGACCAGGCCTTCCCGGACCCTGCTGAGCTGAGTAGGAGTGTGTGTGTGTGTGTGTGTGTGTGTGTGTGGACCCAGCCATTCTGCGTAGGCTTGCGGTCAAATCCCAGTCCAGCCTACAGTACAGGCTGTGAATGCCCCGAATGAGGGTGTGTGGAGCTGAATCACATGTGGTGGTGTTGAGACTTTGACTTGAACTCAGTTTGTCACACGGAGCTCGAGTGTGGTGACCTGGGTGGGCACGGCTACGTGATTTTAAGGGAATACACACCGCCGATACATGCCAGTATACACACATTTATACTGGGTGTTGTACATGTAAATAAATGAGCCTGCCATTTTAAAACATGGGCAAATACGGAGACACATAAATAATTCTGTACTACACAGACTTTTGCTCACTGTTGGTGTCTTAGCAGTTTGCTTATGAGCCTTAACTACACCAGAAAAACCTTCAAAAACAAAGTATGACATGTTTGGGTGAATTCTCCTGTCTGACTTTCTGGTGTAAACGTTCCCATGAATGTTTTATTCCCACGTGTTGCTCCATATCTCACCTTTACACTGGTATAGGTGGCAAAAAAACATTTTGTAGGTATTCTTAATGGTATTTTAGAGTTCTGAACAGACAGCTTTACTTGTTTACACTGTTGTAACTAGCTAGTGCTAATGTGCTCTTGGCTGGCTGGCATTTCTTTAGCAGGTAGACAGACTAACTCACCTGCTAAAGAAATCAACAAACCGCTCTCTGGTGTCTCCTCCGTTCCTCTCTCCAGGTTTCTGATCCCATCATCCTCTCTGGCAGCTACAGTGAAAAAGCCATCATGCTCCATTACTTTGACATGACCGGACCAACCTCTCACACACACACACACACGAAGACACACACACATGCACACTTCTTCCAAGAATATTACACGATACAAAGGCTTTTATAAGAGGAATACAGCACTCTTTGTGAACTCCATCTGTCTTTCTGGTGTACTGTACTCAAACACACTCATTTAGGATACAGCTTCTTTCTCTCAACACACACACACACACACACACACACTTGCCGGATTGGTTCACACATGCTGCCGTTATAATTTGGGGGTGAATAAAGGCTTTTTATTGAGGTTTAATGATGTGTTCACTCTGAGCGGCGCTCTAATAGTGACACAGAACAGAGAGCTGGCACAGGGATCGGCCTTTAGCTGGGTGACTCACACCTACACACACACACACACACACACACACACACACACACACACACTGGTGTTACATTGAGTCGCTGACCCTCGCCTGACAGTCTGTCAGTATACGAGTGGGAAAAGTCATGTCTCCCACACTGTTAACATGGACTCCACATCCTCTTTTCTTACTTTCACACCCTCTTCATGTGTTGGTAAAAAGAACATGCATGTAAAAGGCTCTCAGGGCGTATTAAACAGGAATGGGAGCCGGAGGAGACGGCTACGGGGTACTGTGACAAACTAATTAGCCTGTAACATGGAAAGCCGGTGCTGCAGCCAGAGCAGAGGACACCAATAAGGTTCCCTCTGCAGCGGAGAGGACATCTGGCGCCATCGTGGAGGCTCAGTGGAACAACTGGTTGCATGCAGATTATGGTTAAATCTAGTTTCAACTAACGGTTAATATCAAATGTTATTTAGTCTAAACAATGTCAGGAAAAAAGTGAATTTAAATGTTTTGTCCGACAAACAGTCCCCAAACCCAAAAATCACTGATTCATGATAATGCGAAGAGACACAACAACTCCCCACATTTGAAAAGCTGTAACTCCCTAAACGCTGGAATTTTTCCTCCATGAATGAGTTAAATTAACAGAAGACAAGTTTTTGCTTCAAGTTGTTGTACAATGTAATGAACAGCTATGAAATCTCCTGGGAAAATGAAGCCTGACTGGCAGCCTGGCACCATTTTTATCGTCTTTTACGTCTCAATTAAAGACTAATTAAATATATATGCTCTCAGTTGAAGATCCAATAATCATTATTTTACCTCTTAGACTGAACAAAATGATCACTGTAATGCAAATAGGGCCTCTTAAAATGACAAATTAACAGTGAGTGACTTTCCATGTAGTCAGGCTGGCAGCCTGGCACCATTTCTGTCTGCCTTGACATCTCCATTTTAGACTAACTTGATGGTATATATATGTATATATAATATACAGTATTAATTCAAATTTCAATTTTACAGATAAGACTGAACTATATGATCAAATGCAATGAAAACTTACTTAGTACCGTAATAAATATTCACCAAAAGTTAATTGACAGTTGACTAAAGTGTCTAGAAATATATATATATTTATTCATAATACATTTGAACCTGATGACCAGCCAATATGGTAAAAAAAAATGATCGGTAAGAAAGAGAAAAGAAGACCATTCAAACATATTTATCTTTTGAAATTGTTACTCAAATGCTGATGTCTATAAAAATGTGCATTGAGTGTATTTTTCTCCAGAAATGAACAAATAAACTCAGAATTTCTCATTAAAGCTCTTGTAAATTAACCTAGAATTAACATCTGAATGGGATTTAAGAGTTATAAAGTGTCATCCTGTGGCAGCCTGGCAACATTTCTATCTGCCTTTATGCCTCCATTCTAGACTAAATTGATGGTATATATGTACATTTAATATACGGTATTAATTCAAGTTTAAATTTTACAGATAGACTGAACTATATGATCAAATGCAATGAAAACTTACTTAGTACAGTAATTAGGGGTGGTGAAAAAAATCGATTATTGATTAATCGCGATTATAATATTGACGTTTATGATTCGATTATTAAATTTCCAAAAATCGATTAAAAAAAAAAAAAAAAAAACATTTTTTTTTTTTTTTTTTTTTTTTAAATAGTAATACAAACTGGAGTCCTCCTCTTACTGGATTCCGCTACATGGTCCACAGTCTGGAGCCAAGATATGTTGTTCCATCTCAGAGCTTTTTCACACTTAAATCGATTCCAAATCTTTACAAGTAGACAAAGCTTTCCATGCAAGTGTCCCTCAACTCTGCTCACAGAGTAGCAATAACCTGCGATGCCTGGACATCCAGAGCTACAGTCTCATATGTGACCGTTACAGCTCATTATGTCAGCAGTTAATGGAAGCTAATGTCCTACGTACTTCAGACGAGAGCTATGGATGATAGCCACACAAGCGCAAATATGTGTGAGTTTCTCAAAGCAATGGCAGACGAGTTGGGAATAGAGAAACACGCCCTGGTTCTCATCACCAACAATGCTTCTAACATGAGTCCGGCTGCTGAGCTTGGCAGCTTTCTTTCAACAGTGAAACACTACACTTAAAACAAATTAAAAATTAATAATTTTGATATTACAGTTACACTATACAATATTGAAGGTGCTGTGAGGTGTTACTCAAAAGATAAGTAAAATAATTCAGCAGCTGACTGATGTTAAATGGAAGATCAATAATCATTAATAATTGAAAATCGAATCGATAATCGTTAATAATCGAAAATCGATTTGTAATCGAATCGAGACTTCAATAATCGGAATCGAATCGAATCGGGAAATTGGGCCGATTAACCACCCCTAAGAGTAATAAATATTCACTAAAAGTTAATTAACAGTTGACTAAAGTGTCTAGAAACATATATATACTTATTCATAATATGTTTGAACCTGATGACCAGCCAATATGGTCAAAAAAGTATTGGTAAGAAAGAGGAAAGAAAAACATTCAAACATATTAACATTTTAAACTAAATGTATATATAATCATTTCAATTCAAGATCAATTTATACATATTTTACAGATTAAATTGAACTAAATGACCAATTGTAATAAAAAAAAACTTAATTGAAAGTTGACTTAAATGTCTGGAAATAATTTACTGACGTTGTCCAAGGTATAGATTTATACATTTGATAATTTACACTGATAAAAATGAACCAGTAGTTGATTAATACAGTAAAAAACCAAGTAACCATTAACAAATGTCACTTGCTAACATTTATAAAGGGTTTACATATTAATAAAACATGAATAGTAAACTAGTCACATTAATAATAGTTAATTAAGGCTTATTTCTGTATCAATTAATTTTGATAAATGTACCTTTATTCTAAGTCTACTTTACTAATCATGCAAACCTAAATGTAACCTAAAGTTTATTGAGTATACATAGAATTTTAGTTTATAATGATTCTAGTAATATCTAAAACCACAATTAATGGTAATGTAATGCATTAATGTAATTTCTATTGGTTTATTTGTATTATTATTTTGATAGAATGTATATGTAATGTTAAATAATGTATTAATTAACCCTCTTTTTAAGATGAACACCTTTTGTAAATGTTTATTAATGTAAGCCTCTTGTAAAGTTTCACCACACCTTCTAATCAATCAGCAATTTGGAATTATGGGATGACTGCACCACAGCAAGATGTCAAAGGCAATCTGTGTAGGGAGACATGTGCAATTTCATAGTTGCAATATAACGATGCTTTTGAACCAGATGACCAGCCAATATGGACAAAGAATTATTGATAAGACAGAGGAGTAATACACTCAAACAAATTGTATCTGTTGAACTCAAAATTATGGTTGATGTCTATAAAAATGTGCACTGGGTGTATTTTTTTCCAGAAATAAACAAATTAAGTCTTGTAAGTTAGCCTACAATTAACATTTGAATGGGATTTTAGAGTTAAAGTGTCATTAAATTGACAAATTTGTTAGAAAAGGCAGGTAAGTCTTTCTGTATCGTGAGCAGGGACCAGTGCTAATGTGCCTGTCTCGTTAAGTAGGTCGACCATCTTGGGGGTTAAGGAGCCTCTGTACTGTTTACTTTGAGGTGCCTGGGAAAAGACCCCGGGTTCAGGGGCAGTTCACAAGGCCCTCGTAAGATGCTGCTGAGGGGCCCGTGAGGTATTTATAACATGCTGCCATCGAGCCCCCCCACTGCTAAAACAAATCATTAGCATCCTGCAAAACTCTTATGTGACTCTGAAGAGGCAATTTTTGAGGAAATGAGAAAACCTGGCTTTATTTTCTCATCGATTGCTGCTGCTGCATTTTTGACATTTCAGAAAAAGGTGCCGTCAAAAGAACTCAGGAGTCAGGGTAGGTTTACGTAACGCGCTCCTTTTTTATTCCTCTGATTTAAATAGAGGTCGTTGACTCACTCGCTGTGGAATTAAATCAAAAATTGGCCCGCGAAGAGGGTTAATTGTTGTCAAATTAAGTTAACGATACTTTCAACAATGCCATCACATTATTGTTTGGATATTTTCTTGCATTATTTGCTTCTTTATTAGATTACAGGCTTCATCGCATGTCGGTTTTATTGCATTTGCTATGGGAAATGATTAAGTTAAAGGCCTCCAAAGGGGTCAGACGGAGGGTAGTGTCTTATTGACTGACCACTGCACAGATTGAACCCGTGACCTCGCAGTCTCAGCGCAAAAGGCGTCCAAACCACAAGGCCACTCCCTTCCATGTGTAAGCGGTCTGACTGGAGAGGTTTTGGTGTCAGTTTGGGTGACAGGAGGGTCTTTGTGCAGCGTCGAGGGCCCTGCCTGGGAAATTGTAGTTTAAATAGCGCTCGGGGGCTCGTAATAGCGTCCTTGATGGGCTCGCTGGGAGTTCATAGCGTGGTGGAGAGGGTTTGTAATGTAGTGATGAGGGTTCGTAAGACTGGTGTTACAAGGCACAGGAAGGTCAGGAACTCTGCGAGAAAGCTAATGGCGGGTCCTAACTTGTAGCCTCTTTCTGACCCGACGGAGAAGAATTAGATTCGCTTCAATTCATTTATTTTCGAGCAGCTTCCTGTGTTGGTGTACTTTGGCGACGCATGAACACAGGATGCCATAAACCTCATTACTTTCTGATTCATTCGCTCAATTTCTCGTTGGTTTATTTCATCTTGTCATCTCTTAATCCCGGCCACTCTTCCCCCTCGTCACCCTCCTCCTCCTCGATGGGAAGCCGTGGGTCAATGTGTTTAACACACCTACAAATATATACAGCCTTTCCTCTCTAAAGACGGCCCCCTGTTTCTACTGAGACCCCAACATGCTCGTTAAAATCCTCCCATAACCGTTCATCCCCCTCCTCAACTTCTTTCCTGCCCTTCTCCACCTCCTTGTCTTCATATTTTCTTCTTCATCGCTCGTCTTCAGTCGCTCTCCGTCGCTGCCCTTTTCACCTCTCCCGTCCTGGAGGTGAAGAGTGCAATCTGACGTTTCTTTTGTGTCTTGCACTTTCCTTTTCTCATTTCCTTCCACATACTTTTCCTCCCATCGTGGCTTCGCTTTTGCAATTTCTCCTCGTCCCCTTTTTCTCCACGTTAAAAAAAAAGCCCAGGGGTGAAGAGTGCAAAGAGAGTGTTTCTGCTGTGGGAGTCGCGGTCATTATCGAGCTTTGGACGGGACGAGAGGAAACGAGCTTGGAGGAAGAGCTTTATACTGAATGCCGGACTTTAGAGTGATGGAGAGCATTTAAAAATGTTGTTTACATCACTCTGGTTACACCAAAGTAGGCGTCATGAATGTAAAACATGCCAACAACGAATCATTGCGACTCTGGTGATCTACTGACTTTTAATCGAGCTTCACTGCGAGGTCCACATTTGTGGTTTTGACAGAAATTTCTCAACCAATATTGGACAGATTTTCATGAAATTTGGTAGAGTCATGTCCCCGTCAGTCACAGTTTGATGATGCCACCTCCTCAGTTTAAGTTGCAATATATCATTAGAAAGCTTAAATTATTGTGATTCGGTTCATGCAAACCATTTCGAGGTTAAACCAAATCAGGCAGACACAATCAATCATTTTGTGCTCTCAGCGTTTAAGTAATGAATCAACCTCCAAAACAACTGTCTTCTCGTATTGTCAGAAGTCCACTTGATCTATTTCAGTGACATATTTAGTCCAAAAGAAAATATCCCACACATAACTGGTGAAGAATGTTTTGATTGACACCATGTTTGGACAGTTAGGATCTTATATGCCCGCCCTAAAGCCCACAACAGCCAACGTGGGATCACAACGACAGGAGACGCACAACCATCGTTTCATTGCTGATGCGACCAGGTTATGTAAAGTTTACAGTTTTTGGTCGGTGGGCACCGGTTTGGTACAATACCAGAAATAGCCACTGGATGAAAGTGATGATTGGCACATATTGTGTTCCCCAGCAGATGAATCCTGAGTTAATTTTGTGATCTTGTTACTTTTGTTCTAGCGCCACCAACGGGTTGATGGATGGATTGCTGCAGATTTTGGTTTACACAACCTCAACCCTCAGATCAGATAAAATTTCAAGTTTGTGTTTCTGTCTTCATTTATTTATCAGTTTATTTGACAGGGACAGCACATGTAGGCATTGTCACATCTAATCAAAGTGCAACAGATGCAATGTATAAGGGACTTGCATGGTTTTTTTTGGGGACAATGACGCAGTAAACTGTTCTCAGAGGATTCCTCAATGAAAAAGGAAACCCAGAAAAGCAAGAAAAGACATCACAAAATTTAGTGCAGCAGTCATGTTCTGTCCCATCTTGAGAATCATTTTGCATTTTTACACTGCGACATTTTGGCAGGTTTTGACCCCCGTAACCTGGATAATAAATACCCTCCGATCCTCTTCCAGCCACGTACTGCGCCCATAGCTCTGATGTTCTTTAGCACCTCGGACGAGGTTCTAAATCAAGATGAACCTTCTCCGGTCACAAATCCTTAGTTTCCTCGGATAATTAATTTGTTTTGGGCACAAATCATGTTCACATTGGCTGCGCTTCACGCTCTCATCAGGGGGGCAAAAGCCCAAAGAATTGGCGACATCCTCGTGTAGAAACCAATTACTGTAAATCCATTTCTGCACGGTGGATTTTCAGGAAATGTAATCACTGCGTTGCCACATAAACGAGTTAAATATTTCCACTTTCTTCTTGTTATATCAGTTGGTTTTCATCCTCTTCTCCCCCCTCCACCTCTTTTCTCTTTTCTCTCTCCCTCTCTCTCGCTGTTTCGAACTCGTCTTCGCTGATGGCTTCAGCAGGCCTCGTGAAATGTCTCCCCGCACGGAAAAGAGAAAGAGGACTCTGAGGGGTGATCACGGTTCAGAGGCCAAACAAATGTTCTGTCAGATTTACTGGCTGAGCGAGGTTGGTGGCGCTCCCCCGCACACACACACACACACTGAGAGTAATCCTCTGGACAAATTAAGACAAACACATTATGTCGTATTATAAACGCCACACACACCTCTTGACCTCACCGCAACACGACCTTCCTTCACCTCTCCCCCTGCCTTTAACTCTTTAACCATCACCTCCACATTCACCATCGCATGCCCGACCTTTACCTTCACCCTGACCTGAACCTGACCTCCGCTCCAACCCCTGACCGCTCGCTTATAAAATACTCACACAGCCCACCAGCTGACCACTTACTTTACTTTACTTTATGCCGTCAAACCTTAAAATATTCTCAGTCATACCCGCATTTTAAGATTCTCGCAGCTCCTTCCTACATCTGAGCTTTTGTTTGACACGTGAGAACTTAATTTCGAGATTGTTCAGGGGTGGAAAAGTCATTTTTAGGGGAGGGAAAAGAAATGTGCTTTCTCTTCGACGATGGATGTCCGTGATCTGTGACAATCAACTGACACACATTTATAAATATTTCATTTTAACAGAATGAATAATGTAACAGGTTTTTTGGGATATTTGTCTTTGAGGTATCGGCTTACTGAAGCACTCATGTCAGTTCTGAAAAATATTGGTCTTTAATCATTTTGACTGTTTTATGAAGTTGCAGAGGAAAAAGACAAATATTAAGTCTTGTGAATCAGGCACACATTTCAATTTGTGCGCGTCATATCATGCTTGGATTACATGTATGTTACCTACCTTTCACGTTCGGACGTGGAGGATATGTTGGTGGAGTTATATCTATGCAACGAAGCCAGGGAACGTGGTTTAAGCCCGAGTTTCAACATTTGTAAGGGTGACAGACTTTTAAACAGACCTCAGGACAGTTTGTAGCATTTAAACGAGGTCACATTTTGTTTTTCAAGCCAAAACGTGCTCTTTTAGGTATAAACACAGCGTTACCACAACATAAAATTGAACCTAAAGGAACATAAAGAACAGTAGAGTTTAATATGTCCTTGGTTATATATTGCAGACATTTATTCTGCTGATTTGTTTTCTTTTTTGACTAAAATGAGCTATTAGCAACTTTTTATGAGTTACTATTTAAATTATCATCAATCAATTGCTTAAATTATTTTGTATTAAACAAAAAGGTCAAACATTTATCACTTCCAGCTGCTCGGTTGTGAATTAAATCAGAGTAAACTAAATATCTTTTTATTGTTTTGGACAACTGGACAAACAAAAACATCATATCTGACATTCAGACTTTACAAACCACCAGTTGATCAATCAAGAGGCTAAACTAGGATGAAAACTCTTGAGTTACAGCCCTAAAAAAAGCTTGTTTACATTTCCAAAACTTCAAATCAAAACCTCTAATGTTTTGATCAGATTACTCCTCAAACAATACAACTCACGTAGTCATTCTTACTCAGAAATATGTCCATTTAGACACGCTGACAAATGTTATTACGTACAATTTGCTGGTTCATTTCATTCCCGCGGTGGTTAAGTTTGGTTGCACTGGGTAGTCCAGTAAAAGAAATGTATTCTCTCCACACACACACACACACACACATACACACACACACACAGTGACCATACAGTAAAATCAAAGCTCACTGCTCAAATGGATCCCCAGAGATTCGCTCTTTGAGGATCACAATACCACCGACCGTCTGGTAACGTTCTGACATTTTTATATTTCACAGTGTGTGTGTGTGTGTGTGTGTGTGTGCGTGTGTGTGTGTGTGTGTCTTGAGTGTATTTTGTGGATGTCAAAAATGAGAGTATTTGTGTGTGCGTGTGTGTGTACATGTGATGTGACCCTGGTACCTCAGCTGGTTTTGTTTAGCACAAGACGGTGCAGTCGGACCCTGTGACTGATCTTTCGACACCTTTACAACACACACACACGCACACACGCACAAACACACACACACACACGTACAAACACACACACAAACACACACACACACACACACATACAAAGTCACAAATGAGCTCTCAGCACCTCGGCTACAAGGCATTCCTGTACCATGTACATGGATAGGGCATGGGGTCACACTCAGGACCGTGTGTGTGTGTGTGTGTGTGTGTGTGTGTGTGTGTGTGTCGAGTTTCTCCCACGTCTTGATCTTTTTACGCCGGGTCGAATTCATCCAATCAGAAGATGTTATCTAAAAAAACCTTTTACCAGAAACAAACTTTCCGAGCAACATTTATTGTTTCGCTCTGTTTTCCATCAAACTTCCAAACATTTTAAATGTGTTGTGTAAGAAAATAGAAAAAACGAAGCGTGTAATCCATTTCTGGAGCGCTGACGTGGAATTTAGCTTCACAATAAACTTACTGGAGAGAGAAGCATCTCAGATTTTTTATTTGTGTGTGTGTGTGTGCCCCCGAATACACTCCGGACTGAATTCCAGTTAGTGGGTTTTACTGTATTTGTGTTATATGTATTTATATTTCTACAAGCTGTATTTGTATTTATGGAATCACCCAAACTCTCTCCAAATCCACAGATAGGTTAACACTGGACACACCAGTCTGTTGAGGTCGATTTTCTATTTCTCTCTTGTGGTCCAGTTATGTTTAGGCACAAAAACCACTTGGTTACAGTCAGGAGAACATCACGGTTTGGCTTTAAAACACCTGTTTTGCTCGCCATGATCAAAGATGGAGACGGTCTGACTTTCCCGTGAAAAATAGCTGGTTTTGGTCGCCACAAAAAACGCTGGAAATGTTCAGAGGCCTACTCAAAAAACACCTTGTTTTGATGCCACATAAACAGGTGGAAAAGTCCCCAGGTGTCGTGAAAGATATCCGGTGGCGTGACCTGAACCGCAGTTGGACGTTTGGCAGGTTTATTTACTTAATAACAGCAGAATGTGCATTTTAAAATGGCGGCACATGCACAAAGCAAGACTGGGCCTCCGCCCCTTACTGTTCCCTCTAATTATTTTATTTGTACTTACGTATATTACTCTGGATTTATTGCTTTTTGCAGGTCTGGCTAGAGACTAAAATGCACTTTAAGATACACTACGATATACTTTATTGTCTCCATGGGGAACTTGTCTTGAACTCAATGCTGCATACATAAATGCCTCCAACTTTGTCATCTCTGTACTGTCTTTGCAACAACATTAAAGCTGAATCTAAAATCTTTCCATTGATAAAACACAATATCAAGAGAGGAAACAGCCATCCAGTTTGTGAAGGCTTTACTTTCTGCTCGTCAGGAGGATTTTACCCGCTACGAGAGATAGCCGCCGTAGCTTCTCGGGCTAAAAGAAATTCTCCGAAGAGCTCAGAGGCGCAGCGTGCTTCGTTTGACTGACAGGTGATTTCTGGGACGCGCACCAAGAACGCCGAACCGTGGACAAATCCTGGTTGTTTGACAAAGCTATAATTACATGTACTGCTGTAAGTGAGGAGATAAGTGGGGAAGAGTCAAATCAGTCATGCAGCGGTCATTATAAAGTCGTACGGGCTCAAATCTCTCGCCGCTACATGCCGCTAATGCAAAGTTGTTTTTTCTGTAACCGGCTGCAGGAGGCTCGCGCTCGCTCTCCATGCACTAGAGTAACCTCTCTCTCCCTCTCTCTCCCTCCCTCTGTCACACATATGACCCTGCAGCTTCAAGTGTGGGGGGGAGGCGAAGAAAGAAAGAGAGAGGGAACTCTTTTCCATAGACGTCAGAGAGCAAACACAGCACCCACAATCACACACATGTACGAACACACAGCTCGGAGCGAGGCGAGGGGAGGCGAGGGGAGGGAGGGAGCATGTTTGTGGTTAGCGCTGAGGAATTACCACGGGCTTATTCCGTCATTTGCCAAAGCTCGGGGGGTAAGGAGGAATAATTCCACCGAAAACACCAGAAACCACAATAAAGCGTTTTCTGCTGAGGGAGTGAGAGAGAGAGAATGGAATGGAAAAGAGAGAGAGAGAGACGAGAATGACACAACCAGCATCTGACCCTTCAAGAAAAAGGATGGATGGATGGATGGATGGATGGATGGAGGGTGGCAAGGAGGGAAGAAGAGAAAGGATGCAAGCTGTGGTGAGTTAGAAGGTGACCACACGACCTCCAGTGGCTGATCAAGGTAAACATCCAGCAGTATGATCAAAACTCTCACTGTTTTTGTTGGTAAATCAGCTGTTTTTATCTTTTTTCTACAGTGCTTAAAGGAGAACTTTGTTTTTTACCTTGAGTCAATGTAGAAGTCACAAAGCCTGTGAAACCTGTTGTTAAAATGTCTTTTGTGGCTTGGGAGGAGCTGTCCGGTACTCAATATAATGATATCTTGGCTTTGTTGTGTTATAATCTAAACACGTAGATATTGATTGAACAAAAGATGCAACCGAGTTTCATTAGGGAAGGTGTTTGGATCCAGTTTGAGGCCCAACAGTCGACAGCTTTGCATCAAATCTTGGATACACATGTTTTTTTCAAGATCCATGCATTATTCCCTGAGAAATTAAGGAAAAATGGTGAAACTTGCCATGTTAAAGGAAGTGAGAAAGACTTCCTGGATCCGTCTCCTTTATCCAGACCTGCTGTAAACGTTGAAGGGTTCTATTCCGGGCAGAAACACATCCTCCCTCCAAGTTTGGTGGAAATGTGTTCAGTAGTTTTGGTGTAATCCTGCTGACAAACCAACAAACCATCAAACAGACGAAAAAACCTGTGATCTGCAAAACCCCGTTCTCATTCCCAGGACATTAAATACAGACATTGTGTCTCAGACACTAGAAAGCTATTCTACCAGAAAGCCACTCTAACATGTGGTTAACTGTGTGAAATGGTCACAGTTAAGTCAGTTGCTTGGTTAATCTTAGGCAACAAAACGACTAAAAGATCATGGTTTGGGCAAAATAAAGTACGTTACGTTATCTATCAGACGTGCATCTGTTCGACAGTCTGGGAGCGAGAATGTTCTGGACCTGATACAGCGACTCCTCCTCTCCTCCCTCTTGGCGGTGGTATTAGCAACATTAGCCAGCTGTTAGCAATATTAGCATCCAGAGGAAGATCCCCGATGCTCAGCCTGTATGATATATAACTTCTAATAATTGTGGAGCTCACTCTTTCACTAGAGATGATAATATTTGTGGGTGCTTTCTAGGATGCCCGTCATTTGTCCGCTGTCTGTTTCTCTAAAAGTCCATAACATCGCCAAAACACACACAATCAACCCGATCACAAACAAGTGTGGAAAACCAAAGCTGAGGATCGATGTTTGAAGTTTCATGCCGGAATAGTACATGTAGGGGAACTGAATTCTGAGTTTTCTGTAACCGGAGACGCCTGAACGGCAGCAAACTAGATGGAGTGCGATAGAGCGAAGGCCTCAACTGAGCCCTCATTGTGCTGCGAGACCAGAAATAACAGTTTGACATGTGTGTCAGGCGGCAGGCAAAAGTTCAAGTCGCTGAAAGGGATTTCTGTGAAAGTTCAAGCGCTCCGACGAGGAAAGCAATTACTCGCCTTCTGCCGTGACTGCGCGTTGCTGGATAACAAACCCGAAAGAGATCAAGGAACAAATTACTTTCCCCGTCAGGACAAATCTGTGAGAAGACGTTAAATCAAAGGTGCAGAGGGACGGATGACACGAGGATGAAAGACTAAACGGAGAAAAAGACGAGACTGTCGCGAGTGAGTAGAAGTAGAAAGAAAAATTAGATGCGTCTACGAGTAAGACTCAACGTAACAGTTTCATTTTGAGTCTACATTTTCTTGTCGTTTCTAATCTCTAATCATCCTTTTCTTGCTCATGTTTAATCCTCTCGTATTTGTCACTACATCATCCTCAAGGTGTTTCATCACCTGATGGTCGGGAAGAGTCCTCCAGCGAGGTGAGGCGATATGAAAGAGGGATGAGAGAGAGAAGAGGATGAGTGACGCTCTGATTAAAAAGGTGGAGGGGTTGATGACGCATCTGTCCGCTGCACCTGACCCCTAATACCTGCAAATGGCCTCCGGTGACATCTATCGGTGTGCGCTTCTGTCTTTGAGTGTCTATAACCGCCTTGATGCCTCAAAGGAATCTGTCACGTCTTTCAGCATCTTCCTATTTAGACACCTGGGGAAGACAATAACAGGTGGACCACCTGCAGGAAGATATTTGAGGACGGACGGACTGCTGAAAGATGGAGAGACAAAAGACTATCTCTACGTCGGGGCAGCTCAGGATAAAGTCACATTAAAGGCACAATATGTAGTTCCTGCCAGTAGGGGGCTCTCCATGAAGACAAAACAAAGGAAGTCTGTCGAGTGTTGCAGAGCCGGATCTACTGGAGGAATCAACACCAAGAGTCACACCGGATTCAGCTCTGATCTGGAGCTGTTCACCGACGGGAGGAGAACCAAGAGATTATGTATTAACTTCTTGTTAGCAAAGAGTGTTACTGCAAAATCACTGATAAGAATATATGTTTCTTTTTGGTGCAACTTTTTATTTGTTTAGGTTCATTTTTCCATTTTGTCTCTCAGGAAAACATCATGGTTTGGCTTTCAATAGCTGTTTTGTTGTTACCTGTTTACTTCCTGTGAAAAATAGCACAAAATACGCTGGAAATATAAAGAGGTCTCCTTAAAAAACACTACATTTTGAAGCCAAACTGATTGTTGGATGATGTAAGTACACAACTTAACCAAACAGGCGTTTTTAGAAGTTTAAAAGTTGCAGTATGTTAGCTACCTGTCCAGTTCGTACTATAAACAACTCAAAACGCTGACGCTAACTGCTGCTAACACACAGCTAGCGGTGGTTAGCTTGTAAGCTCAGTTAACCAAGCAGCTAGCAGTCGTATTGGCTGATTCCACCCAGACTGGGAGCTCGGACAACACGGGGAGTATTGGTGTTGTTTGTATGACTCGGGGCTCGCTGGTAAACATCCTAACATCTCAGCAACACAACACAAAGACGTCTTTATAACTTATTTATTCATTTTATGTTTATTATTTAGATTCCTGAATGTTTTAAAGGAACATATTCTTACATAATGTACCTTTGGCTCAGAAATGTTACATATTATATCTTTAATTTGATCGCAATTCAGCAAAACCTGGATCAACAACTTCCCGTCATCGTTCCTCCAGCTTGACAAATTAGAAACAACTTCATCAGACGAACCCAACATCACACGACCGCAGTATACTGAACACCGTCCGTGTTTCCTGGCCGCTGCCAATTTATTAAAAAGGAAAGTAATAAATGTTGGACGTCGCCCATTAATTTTCCCTCAAACTCAACGAGCGCACATCATGATTTCCATTAATAAATATGACGATGTCTCGTCTCGCGCTCTCAGTAATGGCGGCCGAGGTAATCCAGGGTAATTCTCCATTGGTCGACCCCGCGGGGCCAAGCTCACTGCCAGTAATTGCACACGAGGCATCAGGGCTCATCTTCAGGGTGAAGAATTGAGACAACCAACAGAAAGTGGGAGAGATTTACTGTAAAGCTGAGGTCAGTCGGTTTTTATAACTTTAGGACAAACACACACACACACACACACACACACACACACTCACAGTATCGAGCCAGACAGATATGACATCATTGTGGTCGGTGATTCAATCGTCACAGGCGGCAACCGTGAGCCGAGCACATGACCGCAACCTCGTATATCAAGACCCCTGCAGTGTGTGTGTTCGTGTGTGTGTGTGTGTGTGTGTGTGTGTGGAGAAACTGGTGTGTGTGTTCTAATGATGAACTGCAGGAGGGGGATCTGTCTGTTTGGAAAAGCTGACAGCTCTATCCATTTTTCTGTCCACACGCTCGTCTGTCACATCTCTTCTTCTCTCTCTCTCTCGGCTTGTTCTGGTTTAGTCGAGTTTGACTTCATCTCTTTGCTTCAGTCCATTGATTGGTGATTAATGATGATATTTATATATTTAAATACGCCTAACTTTGACGCTGTAGTTAATTCTCAGAGAAGTCTGAGTCAGGAGATGGTAGCTGTGGTTGGATTGGTCGTTCAATTGACTTGTTCCTAGGAGACCAAGGTTCATGTCAACATTGATTTGTACTTACGTAACCTACATTAAGTTGTTATGAGATGGAACGGGGTCCAAATGTGTAAGAAAGGTTTTTGTGTCTCATTCCCAGATCATCAATTACTGGAGCTTTGGGATTGTAGGACAGGTCGACCACCATCGTCCCATTGTGAGACTCAAAAACAAATTCTTCTTACAAATAGGACCTTTAATCCAAAGTTTGATATTTGGTGCCTAAACCTGACAAAACCTCACTCATGTTTGACAACGTTTAAGTGACAATGGACAACTCGGTATTATTGATGAAACTAGATTGTGTCTTGTTTTTCTCAGAGTTGCAAATAACAACAGCAAAGGACGATACGTGAGTTAATTCAATCGTTTAGTCTGTCATGGAAATGTTGTTAAGCTGGGCTGTGGTTGGATGGGTTGTTCAATGGACTTGTTCCCAGGAGACCAGGGTTTCATGTCAACATTGATTTGTACTTACATAACGTACATTAAGAAAGTTACGAGATGGAACTTGGTTATTTCAAAAGGTCCCATGTGTAAGAAAAGTTGATTTTTGAGTCTCATTCCCAGCTCGTCAATTACTGGAGCTTTGGGATTGTATGACGGGTCAATCACCATCGTCCCAATGTGAGACTCAAAAATCAATTCTTCTTACAAAAAGGATCTTTAATCCTACGTTTGATATTTGGTGCCTAAACCTGACAAAATCTCACTCATGTTTGACAACGTTTAAGTGACAATGGACAACTCGGTATTATTGATGCAACTGGATCATATCTTGTTTTCCTCAGAGTTGCAAATATCAATAGCAAAGGACGAAACGTGAGTTAATTCAATCATTTAGTCTGTAATAGAAATTAAGTTAACCTTCCTAACACAGGTGGTTTCATCAGTCTGTATCCATCAATTTGCGCAATTAACATTTTCTTTATAATGATATGTCGAAGCAGAGAACTGAAAGTAAAACTCTCGCCAAAATGCAACCTAGAGTCTTTTTGTGAATATATCCGTCAATATTCGTTTAATAGCATAATTACGATGAAAGAGGCACTTTTAAAACTGACTGTATTCTTGTTTTCAGGGCAAACTCATTTTCAATGGGAGTGCTACGGGCACTTTGACGAAAGCATCAACACACTAAGAAGGCTCAACAGAACATGAAACTTTGCTCGTAGTATCACCAGGGTCCCTACACATGAACACGAGCATTGAGAACATTGTTTGTGTGCACAGAGTTTACTAAAAAGAACGTTTGACAAAAAGACCCTAGGTTGCATTTTGGCGAGAGTTTCACTTTATAATAAGACGTAAAACAAACCGATTGATGTAACAATACGCACATCTGCCTACACAGCTATAGCCTCAAACATAAATCACCAATAAAGAGGGATATAAAATAAATACTACTTATTATGGTAATAATGACAATATGAGGAGAAGACAAGGTAAAGAAAAATACATGAACACCAACATCAAGCGGTCATATTATGTCGTAACACATGACAAAGTGTCAAAGTGTCACTATGTATATATATATATATATACATATATATATATAGAACAAATATATAATTGGTATAATAAGATCTGGTTGTTTTAATGCAGAAATCTCTTCATTTAATGACACATGCATAACTTAAAAATAATTACTTTAAACTACCTACCTTTGTTTTATTTGGGTTTTAACAAAACAAAGTCATATTTTGAGTCAGTAAATCTTGTATTTGACTGCGTTTTATCATGCAAACATATTATTTACATATATTTTTTAAATTTTTCCTTTTACATTAATTAAATTTCACAATGTTTACAACGCTGAAATGCCTAAAAAATATACAAAATAATGTATATTTGAATGTAGCCCACACTCTCTTCAGTGCATCTCTGTCCACGTTGTTATTTCTATGATGTCATCGCGTCCTGATGGCTCCTCTGACCTCTGACAGCTGTAAATAACCCCGACGAGCTCCTCCGCTCTGTCTGTGTCTCTCCGCCTCAACAACAGTGCGATCAATCCGTCTCATAAATATCAGATGCTGAATAATAAAAGCCGACTCTCAGACTGACCCCGACCCTCCACTCAGCCTCTTCTGTCGCTCCCTGGTTGATATATTCAGTCTCTTCGGTACATTACTGCCCCGCGGCGCCCGAGGTGACACATGCTCCCTCTGACTCTTGGCGCATGGCGTCACCAGGTTTACACTGAGAGCAGACAGGCTGTTATATTACTTGTTTATGGGGTATTGTTTCTAATCATGCAATAAAAATATTCAACTCCCCTGCATTAATTCACGTATCGGCGTAGTGATAAAAGTCAGTCATATTTATAGATCTTTACGGCTTAACGGCCGTGATGTTGTGAGCCGCTCTGAAGACTCTAATGGCTCCTTAAGTGGCGGGTGTCACGGCTGTAAATGGAGCATCGACATAAAGAGATCGTCAGCGGTTTTCACATTTTAGCTTTAATGTTGGGATGATTGTCAAAAACAAACTATTAACAGTAACAGTTGGTGTTTACTGAAGATCAGATGTGTTTATTGGCTCCGGCGCCTTGTTATGACATGAATTAAAGTTCTGTTACGTTATGACATAAGTGCGTTTCTTACTTGAAAGAGACTGAGGTAAAACATAAAAAAAAATAACCATCGTAACATTGTCACTCGCCTCCATCTGCCTATTTTAACATTTTAGAAACCCACATATACATTCTAATTTTGGCGTTAAACTACTGCAGTGAGACTCTTAATGTCTCGGTAAAAGCCAAATTTGACGTGTTCCCAGAAACATTATTGAATTTAAGACAAACGTTCGACCCCCTTTCAACTCTGTTTTGGTCTCCTCCAACTTAAAGGTCCCATATTATGCTTTTTTTGGGGGTTCATCGTTTTTATTTGGATGTCTACTTTAACATGTTTTACATACTTTACTGTTATTATGCTCCATTTCAGTGCCTGTCTCTTTAAGGGCCTCTTGTCTTCTCTGATTGGTCAACTCTCACAGGCCTGAGCAGGAACCGCCCACTGTGATTCGGCAGTGACTGTGTCGCTGTGACATCATAATGTTACAGAAGTATTGACAGCTTGTTTAAAGTAACAGTTACGGGTCTTTTGTGGGGCTTTCTACGTGTGTTGAGCATTTTGATGTTTTCCCAATATTCATATAGCACCTAGACGTACTTTATAATTAATAAAAAATATGGAACAAGAGCACAAACATCACTAATGAGTCGCTAACCTTCGTCAGCTGTTCGGTGCTCAGCAACCAGCGTCAAACAATAAGCTAAAGGAAGCTATTTCTCACTTTCACATCACCTCAAGTATTCTGATTTAGTGCTCGTATAAAAAATAAATATATATATATATTGATTACTGGGCGCATTAGTGAGCAAGTCACTAAATCTCTTCCAGCTCCAGGGGCGCTGCTCCGCGGCTTAACTCTGACCTCCGACCTCTGCCGGATCGGTAAAGTATCACCTTATTATCAAAAAGTTGGACGATTCCTCCCGCTTTAGTCTCTTCAGCTTTTATCAGGTTTCACACCCCGACAGCTGTTGAGTTCGAACCCAGCAGGGCGTCCATCTCGCTGATGCTGTGTGTGTGTGTGTGTGTGTGTGTGTGTGTGTGTGAACAGCACCAGAATGTGTTTTACAGCCTGGGAAGGCAGCGTCCTCGGGGCTCGTGTTGTTAGTGAACCACATTCTTTCTCTCTTCTCATAATCACGCACAGACCCACAGTTCAACACCGGGGCAGCGCTTGAACACAGAGACACGCTGCTTTCATCACAGAAAGTAAAAAAAAAAAAATATTGATATCTTTTTCTCATTACTCTAAAGTCTTTTTCTTATTAGCATCTTATACCGTTCAATAGAATATTCCGCCGGAGCGTTTGTACACACACGATAGCGGTGTAATTTTCAAAGCGCGTCATGCTTCTCTATGCTTTGAAAACTATATCGTTATCTGGCGTGCCAACGTTTTATTAAAATAATCTCGTTCCTTGTTTTAAGGAGGTTCACCTTTTGTGCGCATGATCCCCTTTGAGCTTGTGTTTATATATTCCCTTTTTTTTTTCATTTCAACAAGATGAAAGCTGTATTTATGATAAAGCTGCAGTCATAAAAAACATGCAGCACAGTTTTTTTCAGGGCTGGAAAGATTAAGGCACTGTTTGCCCCTTTTTTTATGTAATAATTGTAGCCGGGAGCTAAAAGAACTTATAAAACTTTAAAGAAAACTATTTTCCCCTAAAGCTTCAGAGTCAGGAGAGCCTAATTTATTTTTGTTTTGTGGTATTGATCATTCTGAAGCACTGTGAGTCACTTTTTACAGATTTAAAGCAGCCTTAGAGGCACAAACCACAACACCGACATCCACTCACCTCGTAAAGCTCTTGTGGCTAACGTTAGCAAACAGTTGCCAAGTTAGACATCTATTCACACACTGCGCAGCGTTAGCATTCATGTGGGATCATGTTTCATTTCACCCGATGAATTTAAATCCAAAATTTTGGTCTCCACCAACTTTTAATTGAAATATCTGGCTCTTTAGCTGCTAAATATTCAGCTAACTCCACCAGCTAGTTGCTAATTTCTTCATCTGTTATTTAGTTCTGGATAAGTAATGAACAGTGGATTTATCAGAGGTTTTTCTCTTAAAAAACAGCTGTCTACTGTGGTTGAAAGCAAGATTCATGAGAGTAGTGGGAGTGAGGCAAAATATTAAAGTTGCAGACCATAAAAGAAAACAATGAGCTTAAATGTTAAAAAGCTCTAGAGAAATTAAGGGTGGGTGATGACTCACAGCCGTTGTCTGTGATCATCACTACCAGCAACACTTTTATCATTATGTAGTTTTATGACATATAGGATCTATTGTTAACAATATTAACCCTTATGCTAGCATCTCTATAAAGCTGCAACAGGCACAGCTTATAAAGTTGTTGTGGCTAACGTTAGCAAACAGTTGCACAACACGTATTTACACACACTGCGCAACATTAGCATTCATTTTGGATCATGTTTCATTTCACCTGATGAATTTAAGTCCAAGATTTTGGTTTCCATCAACTCCTGAATGAAATATCTGGTTCTTTAGCTGCTAATTGTTCATCTAACTTTACTAGCTAGTCGCTAACTTCTAACTGTCGGCTGTTTACTTCTGGAAACAATGAGCTTAAAAATGCTAAATGCTAAAAAACAGAGTTGGGTGACGATTCACAGCTGATGTTTGGGACTGTCTTGACCAGCAACACCTTTACCTGACATTTATGATCTATTGTTAACAACATTAGGCTGTATGCTAGCAGCTCTAGCTCCTGATCCATCCATTCACTGTTGTTCAACAGTTGTTATCCTGGTAAAGTAGCTTTATACACACATTATAATATATGTTAACATGATCTGAAATGCCTCAACCTTAGAGAAACACAGCACACACTGACACAGCAGAGGTATTACAAGGTGAGCAGGTGAAGGTACTAATAAACACTGTTGTGTTTTGGGGGTTTTTGCTCCAGTAAATCTTCGCTGCAACCTTTTCCGTCTCACAACTAAACTGGAGAACTGCTCGGAGGATCGTCTGCACATGTTCTTTAAACAAAAGCAGAGAGCGGAGGAGGAACAGAGTTGTTCAGACTTCTCACCTCTCCCTCGTCTCCCTCGCCTGTCGTCTTCTCCGAGGCCGTGAACCTGACAGGTGTGAAATTATACCTCCTTCTCCTCCCTCCCTCCCTCCCTCCTGCTCTCCTGACCTCCGCACACTCACATCTGGCAGATGGTTAGTGGGAGTACGAGAGGGTGGATTCATGTGGGACAGGAAACTAGGTCAATATTCCGAGGGCTGATATTCACAGGTTTGTGCCTCGTACACTTCTAAAACGTTCTTGATGAGTTATGAAAACGCATTTGGACCATTGTGTAATGTCATACATAGATTTATGAGGCTTTTCAGGTTATTTCCATCAAAGAGACACAATTAAAAACACACCTCATTGCATTTTAAGCCCACATTTAGACATTTATAAACAGTTAAAAATGATTAATACATGTATAAAACACTCTAATGTTGTTTGTAGCCAACATACAGTATGATTTAAGTGTTTATGCCTTCATAAACACCTAACTGATGGCCCGTAGCCTAAGCTATATTTAAGTAACCTAGCTTTAGTCGAGGCAAGACGTTGAAACTGGTTTGCTTTACGCCAGATCTGTGCCAATGTTCGGTTGCACCACGGAGACACGAGGTTCATCTGAAGTGGTCTAGCGTGAAGTCCGAACTAGCCGAATAACTGCTGCGCTTCCTGTGAAAACCAATATTTTTAGCTTATGTATTTGTAGTTCATAATCCAACTGTCTTTGAACAACTTGCTACCAATACCGAAGAGGCTAAAAGCTAAAAACAGCTAACGTTAATCACCAAAACGACAACGGTAGTAAAAGGTGGGTAAGCATTACTTACGTGCTGATGAATTTTTAAATGATGTTGAAACTAGCAAGATGAGGTGCTTGAATCACTGCATGCATGGTGGAAAACGTCATGGTAAGCCAGCTTCATGATATCTAGCTAATCAGGTCCAGGTTACAACAACAAACCGCTCCCTGATTCCTCCTGTTGGGAAGCGGTGTGTTATTGGACTGAATTGCTCAAACTGACGGTGAAACAAGTCATTTTGAGGAGGTTGTGACGCTCCAAAAATTACATCCAGCGTTTTGGAAACCCTTCTTCCACATTGTTAGCTTATTGGGAAAAGTCTTCTTGGGGCCTCAAAGCTTGGCGCTCTTCCTGAGGGCTTCGGTGAAACCCAGTGCTTGTTTACTTTCTGGGTCTTCTGTGAAAACCATGATGAAGCTGCCTTCTCCAGTGGGCTGTGTGCAATGTGCTGAATGGGAATGTGGTGACAACAAGAACAAGCACATGTTTGCCCTCCAACCACTGTCCAGTGTGACTTGTGGATCATTTTGAATTCAGCAAGTTTTCGCAAGATATTTTGTATTCTCCCGCCGGTACTGCAGTCCACGTTTACTGGATTTTTTTTTGTGTGGAATAGTGATGTGAGCGCACACACCCCATCGGCGTTTGTCAACATTAATGAAACCAAACGGGAACTTCAGGTGAAGGAGAGCAGATTTCTGTCTGGGCAACAAACTCAACAGCCGTCTCTCTTTTCTCCACATTCCCCCTTTCCACTGACGTTAAGTGGCGGCCGTCAGTCTGCTTACGTTACCGGATCAAGTGCATAAACACAAGAAGCTTACAGAGAAGCTAACTGCCAGTTCTCAGCAAGTGTGTGTGTGCATCTGCTCTATGTGCATATGTGATCGGTGTGCGTCATCGCGTACATCATGCACGTGTGTGTCCTTATTATTGTCTTCCTGTTTTTGTGGAAGTTTAACAGCAGTACTTTAAGAGAGTTCGCGGCTCGTCGTCCAATCGTGCGTCAGCCTCCGTTTGGTAATCGCTCTAAACGATGCAGAGGCAGAGCTCCTCGCCGTTCTTACGTCTGCGGCCGCTGCAGAGTTCAGCCTCAGTTCTCTGTTTCTTCTTCCTCTCTTTTCCACGTCTTACAGTCTCCTCCTGCTCTCGCTTCGCTGCGCTGTGTGTTTTAATTTATTCATGGTCCTCCATGTGTCGCACAGCTGCGCCACAACTTCACCAAATCCTCGAGGCCTCGCCTCGAAATCTGCGCTGGCTGCCGCTGTTCTCTGCATGTGAAAGCTTTGATCCCGAGTTCAGTCGGAGTCGTTCTGTGACACGAGGACGGAGATTTAAAATGCAGATCACGTGCGCTCATACACAGAGAAACGAACGCCTCATCTGCCAGAGGAGACATGACAGGTGACAGGCAGCAGCACAGGTCGATGAGGCGGACGTTGAATTATGCTTCTTCGCTGTCCCTCCTCCTTTTACTTTATATCCTGTTTTCCTTTAATTTCCTTCTCAACAAACCTTTCTCCTCCACATCCCATCAGCCGGCACTACATCCCCCTTTTCATCCACCTCATTTCTTTTCCTCCCTTTTCTTTTAACGTCCTCTCAGTACAATACTCGGTCTGTGCGACTAAAATAGCGGTTAAGGTACGGTGCTGTGATTTCCATATGGCTCCCATTCACTTACCGTGGAGAAAGACCGTACTGTAGCAAACTGGGCTGTAAAAATATAACAGGGGCAGCTCTTTAAATGTAATGAAAACCCTGCTGCTCCATTTAGAAGGCTGCAGTTTCACCTGGTTGTTAGAGATATCCTCTTGTTTGTCAGAGCTTGTAGTTTGACTACTAACTGATCCCTAAAATAGGAAATCATGAGTATTTTTGCTTGATAGTCTTTCAGACAGTTGCTTTCTTTGTCTGCCTCGACTATCAACAATGCTGATGAGTGTTGGTGTGAGACTGAAACAAGCAAAGATCAACTGAAAAAAGGCACTTGGCCCCTATTGACGTCCAGCTGACTGACATTATCAGGACCAGAAAAATCTCTGTCAGTGTAACTGTATATCCAGTGGTATCCTGGATGTCGCGGCTGCAGTGTCTCTCAGTGCGTTCACACGACACTCAAGAAAACCGAATTACTGTGTTAGTCCGACTATGATCGGATCTTTAAGATGCATGTATACACCTTAGTCTGACTAAAATCGGATCGGATCAGATTTCTTATTGTAGGATTAAAACACCTAGATTATTCGATTGATAGTCGCATTACTCCTGCATGTATACGTTCCATCAGATCAGATCGGATTTTGCGTTCTGCGCAGGCGCGAGATTTCTTTCCCGGGGCCGTGAGCCGGAAGTAGAAAGATGACGACGGCGGCGTCTTCCTCCGAATCACCGTAAGCAAGAGTGCCATTGTGCCCCTAATTTGTGTAATTATCATGTACACCATATACGAAATGTACAAAGATGTAGCTTCGTCTCGCTCTTCGTACGCCATCTTTCTCAAATGCCGAGGCAGCTGGTGATGTAAAGAGGTCAGCCGGAGGTGTCTCTGTTACCACTAGTTGAAATTGGTACAGCGCCACCTATCGTACCGGGGTATGACATGCTCCGGCCAATAATTTGATTTTCTTACCAGCATGTATATTGAGTAGCATAGTCAAACTATGGCTGTAATCCGACTAAGCTGTGCATGTAAACGTACTGACTGATCTCGTTAGGTAAAGCGGACGGGCCGGGTGGCATCAGTCTGCCTGTCAGCTCTACTTAACGAGCCCAGAGACACTCTGACAGTGGATAGCATCTCCGGATGATGTGTGGTCAAGACAGACGACTGGGAGAGAGGCCGAAGAGGTCCAAGTGTTTACCCGGAAAACTACAGCTCAAAAACCGCGGAAACCAGACATCTGCAGAGCTTCTGGGTGAGGCAGAAAATGGTTTTGATCAAGTAAAAAAGAACACAACTGATGAAACCAATAAATCACAGGCAGAGTGAGCTGAGGGGATCCATTATATCTCCTCCGTCAGATGGAAATGTGTGACAGATCAAGTCTTGATTAGAGCCACATATGGACTTCTCGATCACTCCCTTCTTCATATTTCTCATGTGCTCTGTACATGTTTTCATTCATTCACAACAAATCAGATTAATCATACTGTAATTTAAATGATAAACATTAAAATAAGGTTCATGTTAACAAGAACAGACGTTAAAGTGGAGTGGCGGAGACGTTAAACAAGACAAGAATCAGAAGTCAAGACCGAAGGCCTGCTCTCACTTATGGTCCACACACACACACACACACACACACACACACACAAAGTTTATCAATCTAAAAATACTTAATGCACGTTGAATAACTGGATTCATAAAAATACGTAGCAGCTGTGTGTGTGTGTGTGTGTATTAATACGTTACACAGTGTTCAGCTTGTCTAATCAAACGAAATGAACTCGGAAAAATACAAAAACACACACACACACTCCAGTAATGAACTCTACTTTTCAGACAAATTATATCAGTAGAAACACATGGGTAACACACACACACACACACACACACACACAGAGTCATAATCTCAGCTCATAGGCATTAATATCAGGGGTGATATAATGACTCCCGAGGGCCCTGACCTTTATAAGTGGGATGGAAAACAAAGGCAGCGCTTACACAGCCGCCCACACACACACACACACACACACACACACACACGGACACACACTACTCCAACTTCTTGCTATGATTTATTGTGATAAAAGGGAGGACCGTGGCCTTGGCAGTCTGCGCTACATTTTTACCAAGATGATGTTTTTTTTCTGCCCGGTTATTTGTGTTGGTACTGAAGCAAGACTCAGTGTGTGTGTGTGTGTGTGTGTGTGTGTGTGTGTGTGTGTGTGTGTGTAGCCTTCCAGCTAAGGAGTTGATATCTTTCCAGCTACTGAAAACATTTATTTATTCTTTCCTCCCTTTTTAAATAAATGGTCCTTAGCAGTCAGTGTGTGTGTGTTAAGAAGGCGAATGACTTTGTTTTCGTGCCATAACCTTAAAATTTATGTTAAATATTGTTATTGTATTTTCTACAGTTTTTTATGTGCTTTCTTAGCAATTTCTGGAACTTGAATAGATGTGACGAGAGAACATTTTTCATCATTTAAAAGGAGTCATTTTTAAAATACAGCCAGAATTTTAGTTTAAAATTAAAAGGTAATGAACAAACATTATCAACAGAGTCTTGACGTTGTGTCAAAGATGTCTATGTTGCAGAAATTGCTTACCAGCTAGCCCCCGACTCGCCTTGTTAAACCGCCATGTAATGCATGATAGTCCGAGTAGCTTTAGCTTCACTTCTTAGTCCAATAAGTCAAGAAAATAAACTCACAAATTGTTTAGAAAGGAGATACTTTACACCTATTCCCCTACCTCAACAGAACAATAAAACCATACACCGTCTGAATTTAGGCTTCATTTAACACTTAAAATAAACTGAATAAAATGTGCCAAAACATTCTTGGTTCGTCTTTTCCCAATCAACTCTGGTTTGATTAGAATAAATCCTCAATTCACCAAGAAAAGATGTGAAAATATTTCGTGTCTACGTGCCGTTTTCACCGATTGTTGATGCCCTGACTCTCTCTAACCCCTCTTCAGTAGTAGTCCTGTAAATCGCCTCCATCCTTGATCGTCTGTCCTCAAACTGACCTCCGTCGATCTCGGAGGCTGTGTTCAGTCCCAGTCTGGTGTCCAGTCGTGTTCACGGGGAGGCCTCTGGGTGACGGAAGACAGAAGTGAGCAGTTATGCTGCCACGTATAGTTTTTTTTATAGTTTTTCTTTGGAGCTGTCCTTGAATTCTGGCTTTGTAACGATGCATCTTTCAGCTCATCCAAGAGGGTTTTTAAAGAGTTTATTTGCACGGTTTTCACAGCACAGGAGAGTAAGAGCAAAGGTCTCTGCTGATGCTGATTCTGGGTAATTGCCTGATTTCAGTTGGTGTTTGCCGCCATAATGTTACCGGCAGCTATTTGTGACGAGCCAAAAGACAAAATCAGCACTGCAAAAACAACAATCCAGATGAAACAGGATGTCGTACCGGAGGGAACTGGAGGCAGAAACACGAGTCTGAATTTAAAGTTTTACTGATTACTCCTAATATGCTGAGGTAGAGGTTTGAAGTCTAGACCGCCCACACACACACACACACACACACACACACACACACCAGAAACCCCTTATTAGTCAGCTAATCTTCTTGCTTCTACAGTAGAGCTGTAGGGGGGGTAACACTAAATCAACTGGTGCGGCTGTGATGAAGGCCGCAAGTACAACACACACACAAACACACAAACACACACACACACACACACACACTCCTCTAATAGCCGTCTTGGCAGAGTTACAGTGCTGTTATCTTAATGGGTAAATGTGCAGTTGAGTCAGTGAACGCCACACACACAAACACACACAGTTATATGTACAAAAATATATATCTAAATGATAATTTGTTTAGCATAGTAACATATTAGTAATATATTAGTACAGGAAGTAATGAGAGCAATAGTACTGTAATTGAAAACTGAGTAAATGTACTTTATAAATATACACACATTAAAAACACACACCAACACAGCAGAAAGTACATGTATGATGTTGAACACACACACACACACAGAGCAGCCTGTAAAATGTTCTACTCCTCATACCTTTGGCTCTAATTGGCGGAGGCCTGTGATTGGCTGCTGGACACCTGCCAACAACCAGTGAGAGGCCTCGGTCTGCTCGATCGAAACCACGTCCTCCTAAAACAGCAGGAGAGCAGTGTATGTGTGTGTGTGTGTGTGTGTGTGGTCACTTTAGAGTACAAACAGTAATCACACACACACACACACACACACAGGATGTTTCACATACTTTATTAATTTAAGGTTTTATGGTAAATGTAGACTGTAATCATGCAGCCATTGGTACAGTAATTGTGTGTGTGTGTGTGTGTGTGTGTCAGCCACATGTGTTAGAGTCATAACACTCACACTAGGAGGTTTTAAAGCCACAATGGTCCTTGTAATGTAACGGCTGCTGCATACATGAAATGGGCGACACACCTTTCAAACACACAGAAGAATGAGTCGCACATTTGCACAACGACAAAGCTTCAATTGCACGATTACACAAACACACACACAGTATGCTGAAACGTGTGGCCACTGTGTCACATTTTCTAATTTCTAACAAACCCATCGTCTCTTGACTTGTTTGGGACGGGGAGAACATACAAACACCTGGAGGAAGTGAGAACAGCTCCAAAAAATTATATCAAGAAAATTATTGTATTATTCTGATGTTAAAAGACAAATCTAAAACAATATTTGGACACATAATTTAAAATGAAAGCATGATGGAAACCTCGCAGCAACACACTTACATGTGGAAAATACATGCTAATATCCTCCCTGTCACACACACACACACACATCAAGAAGAGATGAGAGTCGACCGGTCCTACGCTGAAGTAACGGAAACAGTTATAACGTTAAGTGGTCGCTGTTGGAAACTGAGCCGAGCTGTGCAACAGAATTAGCGCCGATGTATGGCTCTATTGTAGCAGACGCCTTTGAACACACACACACACACATGCATACACACACTATACTATATGCACTTATGTCATTAAGTATCCGAATTACACACACACAGATGCAAAAACGATTTGGTGATTAAAGGTTAAAGTTTAAGAGCAGCCATGACCAAACACACACACACACACACACACACTGCGTCGTCCCTCGTTCCGAAACAGGCCGAGAAAACAAGCGGTAAACTCGGTTAAAATGGATTTATTTTATGAAATCTAATAATCGCGGCAATAAAAACATATTGGAATGATGTTCTGGCCGTTTCCTTTCTGACGTCTAAACCCCCTTTTCCTGCTCGCATTTACAGAGGTGAGTGAAAGGATATGAGACTGTGTGTGTGTGTGTGTGTGTGTGTGTGTGTGTGTGTGTGTGTGGAGCATTAACTCAAGGATGCAAAGAAATAAAAAAAAAAAACAAGGGAAGAAAAGAACGAAAGAGTCCAAGTTACACTCAAATAAAAGGATTTAACCCAACAGGATGTTACATCATGAAGCTGGCACGGCGTCCCGGTCGCTTTGATTGGTCGTTTGAGCTCGAACATGCAGTCTACACCGATTTAAATTTAACTGCACCAGCCCCACTATAAGTCCCGGCTTTAGGAATTACATATAAACTGAGGATTTGATTAAAATAAATAGAACGAGAAGGACGACTGGAGCGAGGAAAAGAGAAGTAGGAAAGGAAACAAAGAGCTGTAAAATTAGTGAGGAGGGCTTAGAGAAGGAAAGGAGAAACGGAGAACAGGGATAAAAAGAGAAATATATATATGAACAAGAAAAAGGGGGGATAAAAGAGAGAGGTTAATGTATCTGGATCCCTTTTTGGCTGCTTTTCAAGGCTTCTTGTGTTTTAGGAAAAGGGGGAAAGCAAAACCACAATATGAGTGGGTAGAAAATATTAAAGCGAGGCTCGTCTGTCCTCGCTGGCACCATTTCTCCCCAGACAGAAACCAATTAGAGAGTTATAGACCTCCGGATCAGGACACAAAGGGAATCTAACACAGAATATCGTGAGCTTGCTTACGGCGTCTTAAATCATAGGAGTAAAATGGAGGCGAGTTCCCTGAAAACGTCTTTCAGTGCCAGTCACGGTGGTCCCGGGGCCGCCGCTGGCACCGAGAGGTATCAATAAAGGTTGCGACATTCAGGAGTCTGGAGGGGTTTAATGTAGCGAGGTATAAAATAAAGGTGGACGAGGGGGAATACTGGAGGCAGGGTGGCCCACCGTCTGCACAGAGGTCATGAAATACCCTCAAACGTGCGTGAGATGTCAAAGAACGGGTTTTATATTTCATTTAGATGCTATAAAAAAGGTAGTTTAAGGTTCAAATGTGAAGCAGATACTCGGTGGAAGAGTTGAAAGTTGATTTTTGGCGTTTCACGACACCTTTTCTTGTTTTTATTTTATTCTCGATATGATGTTTTGATGTTTCAATATACCTATTTACATATAATATGTACATTTCCTGATGGACAGACAGCTTTACTCGTTGCGCAGCTAGTTAGCTCAGTTAGCAGCTGCAGCTAGTCGTCCTATTAGCTAGCTGACTCTGTGGAAAAGGAGGTTTTTTCCACAGAGGAGGAGAAAACCTGCTGGGGAGGAGGAGGTTTTCATGCACGAGGAGCAGGGTGGGTTGGCTAACATGCCCACTAACTGCACGGCTAATTGAGCTAACAATCTAGCAACAAATAAATCCATCCATCAGCTCACCTTGTAAATCCCTGACAGACGAAGCAGCCGGATGACATCTGAGTAAACAAGCTTTTACGAATCACTGCAGCGCACTTGAGCAGCAAAACTGAAAGCTGTGGCTGTAAACTCGACAGGACAGAGGAAACGATTCTCCTTTTAGCTTTTGAAATAACGTACAAGGCATATTTTAAAGGGAATAGGAGATGGCACTCTCTTTGTCTATACATGTTACAACCAGAATGCACCCACAGCCCACTAAGAGTCTAAATACAAACGCTTTGCACCTTGCACCATGTTTATCTGTCGTTTAACCAGGAGAAGCAGTTGGACACGCCCTAAATTCACTCAGAACCGTGCTCCATAAATCGTTTTAAATAGAGCCACCACAAACAGATCAGGACGCCGCAGTGATGAAGAGTTCAGCGACCGGACCAGCACCGCTCTCATACGAGACAAAGAACAATGAGCTGCTCTCAGAAACACTGTGTGTGCACTTAGATTTATAGAGCAATCATCACAGTACGAAACTCACTTTACTATCTGTGCAACAACACAGAGGCATATTGTGTAACTGTGACCACCAGAAAGCAACTGGAAACACACACTGTTAAACAAACAAAAACACACATGAGAAGGCCCATAAACACTGTCAACAAACATCCAGCAGCACACACAACAATGTGGGCACGGGGAGAGTAAACACATGAACCAACAAGAACCAACAAGAACATCAGGACCAGACGGACACCGCAGTCATGTGATCCAGGGCTCGAGCAAGACGTTTTAATAGGGCAAGGCAAATTGAGTCATTAGTGAAGGAAAGTGGAGTCCTTAGTGAAGGAAAATCGAGTCATTAGTGAAGGAAAGTCGAGTCGTTAGTGAAGGAAAGTCGAGTCTTTAGTGAAGGAAAGTCGAGTCGTTAGTGAAGGAAAGTCGAGTCGTCAGTGAAGGAAAGTCGAGTCGTTAGTGAAGGAAAGTTGAGTCCTTAGTGAAGGAAAGTCGAGTCGTTAGTGAAGGAAAGTCGAGTCTTTAGTGAAGGAAAGTCGAGTCGTTAGTGAAGGAAAGTCGAGTTGTTGGTGAAGGAAAGTCGAGTCGTCAGTGAAGGAAAATCGAGTCGTTAGTGAAGGAAAGTCAAAACAAGTCGAGTCGTTAGTGAAGGAAAGTCGAGTCGTTAGTGAAGGAAAGTCAAAACAAGTCGAGTCGTTAGTGAAGGAAAGTCAAAACAAGTCGAGTCGTTAGTGAAGGAAAGTCGAGTCGTTAGTGAAGGAAAGTCGAGTCGTTAGTGAAGGAAAGTCAAAACAAGTCGAGTCGTTAGTGAAGGAAAGTCGAGTCCTTAGTGAAATAAAATCGAGTCTGTAGTGAAGGAAAGTCGAGTCGTTAGTGAAGGAAAGTCAAAACAAGTCGAGTCGTTAGTGAAGGAAAGTCGAGTCCTTAGTGAAATAAAATCGAGTCTGTAGTGAAGGAAAGTCGAGTCGAGTCCTTAGTGAAGGAAGGTCGAGTCCTTAGTGAAAGAAAGTCGAGTCGTTAGTGAAGGAAAGTCAAAACAAGTCGAGTCCTTAGTGAAGGAAAGTCGAGTCGTTAGTGAAGGAAAGTCGAGTCGTTAGTGAAGGAAAGTCGAGTCTTTAGTGAAGGAAAGTCGAGTCGTTAGTGAAGGAAAGTCAAAACAAGTCGAGTCGTTAGTGAAGGAAAGTCGAGTCGTTAGTGAAGGAAAGTCAAAACAAGTCGAGTCGTTAGTGAAGGAAAGTCAAAACAAGTCGAGTCGTTAGTGAAGGAAAGTCGAGTCGTTAGTGAAGGAAAGTCGAGTCGTTAGTGAAGGAAAGTCAAAACAAGTCGAGTCGTTAGTGAAGGAAAGTCGAGTCCTTAGTGAAATAAAATCGAGTCTGTAGTGAAGGAAAGTCGAGTCGTTAGTGAAGGAAAGTCAAAACAAGTCGAGTCGTTAGTGAAGGAAAGTCGAGTCCTTAGTGAAATAAAATCGAGTCTGTAGTGAAGGAAAGTCGAGTCGAGTCCTTAGTGAAGGAAGGTCGAGTCCTTAGTGAAAGAAAGTCGAGTCGTTAGTGAAGGAAAGTCAAAACAAGTCGAGTCCTTAGTGAAGGAAAGTCGAGTCGTTAGTGAAGGAAAGTCGAGTCGTTAGTGAAGGAAAGTCGAGTCGTTAGTGAAGGAAAGTCAAAACAAGTCGAGTCGTTAGTGAAGGAAAGTCGAGTCCTTAATGAAGAAAAGTCGAATCTTTAGTGAAGGAAAGTCGAGTCGAGTATTTAGTGAAGGAAAGTCGAGTCGAGTATTTAGTGAAGGAAAGTCGAGTCTTTAGTGAAGGAAAGTCGAGTCATCAGTGAAGGAAAGTCGAATCTTTAGTGAAGGAAAGTCGAGTCTTTAGTGAAGGAAAGTCGAGTCGTTAGTGAAGGAAAGTCGAGTCGAGTATTTAGTGAAGGAAAGTCGAGTCGAGTATTTAGTGAAGGAAAGTCGAGTTGAGTCTTTAGTGAAGGAAAGTCGAGTCGTTAGTGAAATAAAATCGCATCCTTAGTGAAGGAAAGTCGAGTCGAGTCTTTAGTGAAGGAAAGTCGAGTCATCAGTGAAGGAAAGTCGAATCTTTAGTGAAGGAAAGTCGAGTCCTTAATGAAGGAAAGTCGAGTCATTAGTGAAGGAAAGTCGAGTCCTTAGTGAAATAAAATTGAGTCGAGTCCTTTGTGAAATAAAATCGAGTCCTTAGTAAATTAAAATCGAGTCGTTAGTGAAGGAAAGTCAAGACAAGTCATTAGTGAAGTCAAGTTCAGTCAATTTCTGTATACAGTAAAGAAACAGAGGCGGACACACCAAACAAAAATTAAAACACTCCCTACTGCAGACACAAACCCTCTACAACATCTCCCCCAGATAACCACAGCCATGAGAGCACTTACGCACACTTCATTTCACTTCATCACTGTTTTTACTGTCAGCCTCAAAGGTCGTTAAGCGCTGCCTTTTTAACGAGCGAGCAGAATAAGAGCCCCCCTTCGTCCCGCTTAACGAGACAGAATAAAAGCCCCCCCTTTAACAGCCCGAAATCTTATTAGCACTGATGCTAATTTGTAATCATAACATCCCACTGTTTCAGTAAAATCTCACTGTGCGTGAGCGAGTGTGAGAAAAGGCCACACACACACACACACACACAACACACACATACACAAATACACAACCAGCAAAAACTAAACAATAGAAGTCGAGCAACACCAGGCCGAACAAAGACGGGCATTGTTTTGTTGGGACGAAACTGTGAGACAGGACAGAGTTACAGCTCCCACACTGCACAACACACAAACACGGACAGTAATGATGTTGCTGAGGCCTGATGGGCTCAGAAAAACATGACAAACAGGGCGTTTTTGGTTTCTTTTGTCTCGTTGAGCTGTTGAACTTCCTGTCAGGAGCAGGAAATGGACGAGTGTTAGATGTCAGGAGCCTCTCCTTGACATTTACGGACCGTTTGTAAGTGTGTGTGTGTGTGTTTGTGTAGGTGTGGGTGTGAATGACATCCGTCAAAGACCTTGAAGACGTGCGAGGGTGCCCCGTGACTCCACACTTACTGTTCTTTTCAATGTCGAAGCCGTTTCCTTTAAAAGTCCCTTCAGAATAAGTCTGGACGTCCGTTCTTGTGCTCTCACGCTCCTCTTCCTCCTCCGGCTCGGCTCTCCTGTCTCGTAACTTTTTGGTCCGATGTGTGAAGGTCGAAACATCTAAGATAAAGGAGGACAGGACATTTTAGAAAACGGCATCTTGGGAAATTTCAGGAATGTGTCAAAGGTTTTTACCAAGGTCAGCTTTGGTCGATCAAACGAGTTTTCCGTAACATTCGACGAGCTAAAATTAACACGACACCTGGAGGATGGAAGACGTTTCATCTTTGAAGCTAAAATATATATTTTTTCAACTATAAAGACCCAGAATTTTCTCTTAATTTAATTCTAACGTCCATTTTTAGTTGTTTTGCTGAAAAAGAATGAAACGCCACAAAAAAAAAAAAAAATTCACTAAAACTGTGGAAATTGATTTCCTTGGAGGCTCCAAAGAAAATATTTACTATATTCTAAAGTTCCTAACCCTCACATGTGTACAGAAGTTATGATTTTATTGATTAAGTCTTCATACCTTATTTTATTTATGACCAAATTCTGATGTTATTTTCTCAAATTGTTCTATATAAATGCTTTTCAGAGCCTCTGAAATGGTAGAAATGTCCAGTTATTCACAGTAACGCTTTCAAAAAATGTGATAAAAGTCTAAATAAAACAAAATAATATTATATCTTGTCTTTATAATCATCTTGTCACCCTTCAGATCGATCGTGTGAGCTGTCAGAGGTTTACCTAAAATATATTTCTGTCAACGAACAATCGCAATTTAAATCTTTTCATCTCTACAGGATGCTTGAATTTCAATTCTGCTGGCTTGAAAATCGAATGTGCTTTAGGTACGACACTGTTTGGTAACAAAAATGGTGTGTTACAGATGCATGCTGGGATAAAATGCTTCAGATACCTTCAGTTGATGTCTGCAGACGGAGCCTGGAGTTCAACAGGTGAGCGCAAGCAGGCAGGAACATCCACTTCCTGGTTTGAAGGCACATGACCAGAAGTGTGTCACATGACCGACACGAACCCGTGAGGAGGATTTCTGACTCCAGAAGACAGAAGATACAATCAATACTACAATCAGATCTGAACTTTCTCCGAAGAGGGCTTGCCGAGGAAGAAAAAGAAGAAGTTCAAGATGAAAAGTTCTCATTTCAGATGGATTATGTGTCAAAACCAGCTATACCCTGCTGGAAAAACCAGCATAGACCAGCAACAAAACACAACAAAAGCTGGTCGGTCGCCGCCAAGACCAGCATTTGTTGTGTTTTGTTGTGTTTTGTTGCTGGTCTATGCTGGTTTTTCCAGCAGGGCAGACCTGTTAATGCACCAGAATCTGACTGTGGACTAAAATTTAAATTATCTTAATTGCTAATAATGTAAGTAAGTATTCAAATTATCCTATTAAAGCTGCTGTAAGTGATACATTTGTATTAAAATAAGTGTTAAACAGCTCTTTATTGTGTTATTGTATTGGTCAGTAACTCATGTTTCTCTTCCTTCAGCTCATGCAATAAAATATAACATAGATTGTCTGGTATCCCTGACTGCTTTATCCAATCAGGACAGAGATCTCCATAAAGAGGCGGTCCTGTTGCCAAGAGATTATGTTAGCTAAAAGCTAACAAAACACCTCTTGATTTCTGTTGCTTTTTGTCGCCTACAGTTGAATATTTTCAGCGAATAATGCAGAATATTGGTGAATTTCCACTTGGCACAAGAGTTTTGTGAGCTTTTAGGCTTGAAAAGTAGAAATACTTGCTATACTTTACATTAAATCTAACGATCCAGGACATCATGACGACAAAACTCTCACATACACTCCCAATAAAAACCCTCAAAGACAAGTTCAGCTGTTTGAGAACCTGTCTTGAAGTGATGATCACATCCAGACTGGACAAAATGTGGATTACAAGTTTTTTTTAGACGTCTGAAAACTTGATTAAAAAGCAGATTTTTTTCCCTAAATGTCTAAAAAAACAAACATTTACTGGATTCATCTCAGTTTCAACACACACTGTCTCGTCTTTTGACCTAGTCATGCTGTAATCACTGGTTTACGGACTGTGAGATAAATATCCGCGACAACGCTCCAGCCTCTGATGTTTCCGTTACGAGACATTCCCTCCTCACCACATCATCCCGCCGCTCCAGCTGTTCCCATCAGCGGCGTGTTCCGATGAACCGGAGGATGAGGTAAAGAGCCGACCACCCTCTCCTACCTGAGCGCCCTGGAAGACGTCGCAGCGTGCAGCTTCGCGGTGACTAAACACCTCAGCAATTCGGTGATTAGCATCTTGTTAAATTATATTGCTTTTTCCACTGAGCTGTTCAAACTGCATTCCTCACTGCTAGTTAACACAAAGACTAATGAGAGGAGCATGGCGTGTAAAAATGACTTTACAAGCGTGTGTTGGTGGTACGCGCACGGACAGCAAACAAACAAAGACACACAATGCGAGTGTGTTGCGATCCGGACCGGCCTGCACGTCAAAACGGGGTCAGTTTGTTCTGTAAGAGGCAAATCATTACCAGACACGTCGGTCCAGAATCGAGCTGGAAGACACAAAGACTCTGATTCCCGTTTGAGTTACGGGGGGTTGTTAGCTAACGTTAGCGCTAAACCAACATTGCTGTTACTGAACCATAGATTTATAATAGATCCAGTTTTTCTGACACAAAGATGGCGCCCGTTCAATGCAATGAGAGTTGACTGAAAACGTTTCTTGCCTCCTGCTTTAGTTTCCCACGCTCGGCGCTGCGATGACATCACAGATTTTACCAAATATTGGTAAAAGAAACAGTCATGATTGAGCTTGTTTGCCGTTCAAGGTGTCGACAAGTTTTACAGATGTGTCTTTTAGAATGTTTTTTCAGTGCAAAACCTCAAATAGCCACCGGGTGAAATCCAGGACGAGCATCAGGTTTTGACGCAGCCCAAAAAGACTTTAAGCTAACTTTACAAAAGACGGGTGGTTAGGCAAAACGACTCGTTTCTCTGTCATAATTTGAGCCATTCGGTCCGTTAACATTTGGAAAGTCTAGAAAAGCCGCACGATCACATTGTTATATCTGCATTCAAGCCGTTAGCAGTGAAAGTCTGTAGCTCGCTCGCTCTGATGGCCCCACAACAGTTGACTCATTTTGGCGTCACGCACCAACGAGCAGCTTTCATATAAAAGAACAGGACTTCGCCTCCATGGCTGCGTCTAGGTGTGATTATAATGTTGGATACAAGGCGAAGCGCTGACTCCACATAAAGCTCTGTAACAGCTATTATTCCTCTGACAGGGCTGGTCAGCTAACAGACTGCTTCAGGCTCCGTAGCCAGGGGGCGCCACCAGTAAGTTTGGGCCCCATGAAAAGAAACCTAATTGGGCCCTCGTATACGCCGGCGAAAAAAATGTATTCTGTTTTATATGAAACTATGCATTTTAATGATATTTGACTACCATATTTGTGAAAAGAACAACATAACAGTAACTTGGTTACTGTTCACTGTCTCCCTTGTAGTCCTGCATGCAGCTCTAATTTATCTCCACAGCTGCAGACTCACAGGTGCTGGCTTTGGATTTGGGGCGAGAAAATATCTATATGAGGCTTTATGGTCGTTGGGATTTAATCTTCTGATTTCCAGAAAATATAAACATTTCTCTGATTGTATTGAGAGTTGCATTGAGTCACACAGTCTGCATGCACCAGAAGTTCCCAAACTACTGACCAAGCATCCTACATCCTCCACCAAGCATGCTATTGTGATAGCTGAATTTGGACTATATCATATATAGGGCTGGGTATCACCAGGTACCTCGCGATACGATACTATCACGATATTTTGCCCACGATAACGATAATATCACGATACAGCAATTCTGCGATAATCGATATATTGCAAGAAATTTCATCCACGATACATCACGATATCTGTGTCACTGAAGAAATTCAGAATTTATTGACTGCACTGAATCCATTTCACAGGAATTACAAAACATTGTCAATCAATTTCACATGAATGACAGCCAAGTAAACAAAGAGTATATTGCACAGTGTCTCTTCTTAACACACACACTCACTACAACTATCATTAAATATCTATATGTGTGGGTTTCAGAGCTACTTAAACCATTTTTTAAATTTTATTTGGTTGTATACCTGTGTTTGAATAAAGATAAAGCTTTCCTCTGAAGAGGGGTGGTGGTGGTGGGCCAAAAAAATATATTTATTTATTTATTTTTTTTTACATTTTTAAATATCGATATTTGGCCCCAGTGTACCGATAATGTACCTCCTAGCGAAATATTGCGATATATCGTAGTATCGATATTTTGGCACACCCCTAATTATATATACACATACATATGCTCTTTTTATTTCAGACCTGATTTCAATACATGAAAATCATTCTGAAATAAATATGGATTATAGGATATTTTTATTTTATAGGGGGCTGACAGACAGCTGCTGCTGCTACTGATGCTGATGATGAACTTGACATGTCTGTTTGAAGGACATGTTTATTTTAATTATACTCTGCCTCAATAGAGCTCAACAGTGAGGTTCTGGAAGTGAAAATGCCATTCATATTCTGCATATAGATTTTGATTATTGGCCATAATTTCGTAACCATCCAAAGTAGACTTACCACGAGTTATCAGATCGTCAAACGATGATATATGATCCTGTAGAAGCCACAAGTCCGTATGATATCAATCTTGTTTTGAGAAAAACATGTTTTATTCGCGATGTCATGGAGAAGTACTACACTACCCACAATCCTATAGTGCAACAGCGACGTATCTGATTGGTGGAGCTCGCTGTTACCATGGAAATGTTTACCAAACCCGCGAATTTCATGTTAGCTAGTTACTGCTTACACTGAACTCTACGATCGTTTACCACAGAGCGACCATGATTTCACTTTCTGACCTACTGCGTTCATTTAGTGATGAGGAAAAGAGTTTATTAAGGGTTCAGCCGAACATGAAATTTGCGGGTTTGGTAAACATTTACATGGTAACAGCGAGCTCCACCAATCAGAGACGTCGCTGTTACATTCGTAATGGTTTATGGGATGAGTAGTTGCTTTACTCTTAAGATAATTATGTACACAGTCTTGTACCTTTGCTTTTTTCTCCGTTTTCCAACATTTTGTTTGCGCCGAATTCAATGTTTTATGGTCACGATTCATCTGCTAGCTGATTGGCTTGGTTCCAGGCCTAAACCTCTTTATATAAGGATTTTATGAAACGTCAATGGAGTAAATGAATAGAAAATTCACTTCCGGAACCGGAGCCGTTAAAAAAGTGGGCGGTCACTGTTGAGCTCTATGATTATCATGTGAGAAAATAATATGTGTTTGAATTTGTGTCATAAATAAATACTTCATTTCCTTTTTGTAATGGTAAAAAAAAGCAAGAGAGACAGAGAAATCCCCACAGACTCCCTGCAGTGATGCTAACATGTCATTGAACACAACATTGCTCACCTTCTTCAATGGGACAGGTATGGTGAGACTGGGTTGCTGCTGACTCATCTGTTGTTAAGTCTGCTGAAAGGAGCAGGGACAATGATTTAATAAGAATATCCTGCTAAACGTTTCCCTGCACTGATGAAATGTTGATGAAATGTAGGCTAACACTAGTCTGTAGCTAATGTTAGCTAGCTTATATAACTATAGCAGGTTAATTCCACTCACAGACTGAAGGCTAACTTTACACACCTGTCTTGGTGAAACACTGGGTACAGATTGACGCCCTTTCTTTGTCTTCCCTCTCTCTAGTTGGTTGAAAGCCAGATTTTGATTTAGGCACCATTTTAATCGCTGTAGTTTTGGCGCGTCTACGGACTGTAACTAAACACGTTTATTTATTTATTTATGTTGTTTGTTTCGGACATGTCAATTCATAAGCATCACATTTCATCATTGTTCAAATAATACAACACACATGGCCGAAAGGGAAAAGCGGGAGAAGCCAAAGCTTATCAAGTCCCGCCCCCATTACCCACAGTATAAAATCTTCATTCTGATCTTTTCTTGTCTTTTGCAAATTACTTTTTTCTTTTCTTCTCTTTTTTTCTTTTGTTATGACCTTTGACAAAACATATTACAGCAGTAGCATATAGAGCTGAATTCAAGCTCTAGACAGTACATACAGATTACATGTGTGTCTGCACATGTGTCCATATTAGTCCATCATGAGTGAACAACAGTCTCATCTTATGTCCTCATCTTATAGCCAGGCTTGCCACAAAGTCAGAATATCCAATTGAGAGAGAGCAAAAGTCCAGTGTATTTATTATTTGTTGAGATGGTGTTGGGATGGTGTAAGAACCCTTTAATGCATTTTCATGTTATTCATCAGTCTCCTCTGCAGCTTTTATGGCTGCTAGCTTCGCCATGTCCTCCCGATTGGTGGCTACATCAACTCGCATCTGTATCACGAAGTCGCGGATTGTTGAGATGTCAGAGCGTATCCCGACCACAGCACTCCGAGTATTGGCGTTGTCCGCCCTCGCACTGGTCTGCTCAGTAGCGATCTTTCTCATTTTCCAATATTGCATAAAGATTCCAAATCCCAAAGCGATCGTTCCAATTGTCATGAACGTGAACATGTACACGTCCTCGACATCTTCCACATCCAGTGCGGCAAGGCAGAGGACTCTCCACTTTCCCCAACCATCCATAACGTAGCCGGACATAAAGGTCCCGTCCGGGCATGTCGGTTCACCAGAACCCGCACGCCGTGTTGAGAACACTCTGTCGATGGCATTCATTGACCAGCTCAGCAACTCCATCGTGGATTGATCGATTGATTGATTGGTTAAGAACGTAGTTGGACAATATTAGACGAATCTCAATCGAATGACTCTTGTGTGCCGATTTACAGGGTTGAGTCCTTCACAGCTCAGAAGAACTTGTGATAACTCACAATAGTGGCACAGTGTTCGTACCTAAGTTATCTCACATTGTTGATACACATTATAACAACATCCTGCTATGTACAACTGGCATTGGCCTTGGACCATACAATTTTCTCAGGTTCAACTTATTGTTTGGGTACAGAATGGTATTTGTCATGCTCACATGCCGTCTCAACAAAGTGTCTGCCCAGTGTCTGTTGATTCGTGACTCTGACCTTTATCAACCCTCTAGTATTGATCTGTACTGATCAACGATTGAATGTACATACTTTTTTTTGAAGCCACTTAGTGTTGCTGATTTTTTGACATCTTCTTCTAGCACATTCCATTGTTTAACACCTTTGACCGATAAAGAAAAGGATTTTAACGTAGTTCGTACTTTACTTTGCCTGAAAATCATGTTCCCTCTGAGATTGTGTCTCTCTTCTCTGTCTAGGAAGAGTATTTGCAAATTATGAGGGAGGCTTTTGTTAGCAGCTTTGTACATCATTTGTAGTGTGCGATAGTTTATTAAGTCATATAGTTTAAGTATTCTTGATTCAATAAATAACTGATTTGTGTGTGCCCTATAGTTGGCATAATGTAAGATTCTCAGAGCTCTTTTTTGGAGTATTAACAAAGGCTGTGTGGAGCCTTTATATGTGTGTCCCCACACCTCTGCACAGTATTGCAGGTGTGGAGAGACGAGTGCACAGTACAACAGGTGAAGTGCTTTTTGATTTAATATTTTTTGTGCTTTCCAGAGTATGGACACACTCCTGGCCAACTTCCTTTTTAGCTGTCTTATGTGTGGCTTCCAACGTCACTGTTAAGTGCGCTAATGTTGGACCAAACCATTTTATGCAGATACAGGGGGGTGGTCTGTCACTATGGAGGTTTACTTTTAGGTCAATGGGGATATTTAACTTCTACTGCCAAAAACAAGTAAAGCCAAAGAAACCATTAATTCTATTACTATATTTGAAATATATACTCAATGATGATGGTTTAATAATTTGATATTTCACCTATTTTTGGGGCCCCCTGTCAGTCTGGGGCCCCTGGAATTGTCCCAACTTTTCCCCCATAAATGGCGTCCTCCACTGGATTGAGGGCTGATTCTCTTGATTTCTGCAGCTGCATCGGTCTATAAAAATGAAATTGCTTCATCAGTAAACGAGCGAATCTTGGTTTGCTTTGTCCGAAGTGTCCACATTAAGCCTCTTGGTGCTTCTTCCAATCAAATTTGAGCTGTTTCTGGTTGAAATATTTCAGAAATATTACAAAGTTTGGGTTTTTTATCAGAACAAGGCTTCAGAGAGGTTAGAAAAATAGAGTTTCAAGTTCATATGAAGAGATGGGGAACATAGGAATCACCTTCATCAGTACATTTGATAAACAAATGTGGGACTAAAGACGTCTACATTTTTATATATCTTGCGTTTTATATCCCCCTGATTCAAGGATCAAGGATCCATTCAACAACGTACCCCGACTGCTCTCTTGCAGCTGGATCTCACTACAATGGAGTCATTTATTCTTTTCCTTAAATTTCTTCCAAAAAAGGATGTAAACCGCGAGCTGGAGGCCAAATGTTGAACATCGGTGCTCACTGACGGACGTCTTCATCCAGTCGAAGCCCAAAAGGCCGAGAACTGCTCTGTGGACGGGCTCAGGAGGTGTCAGAGCGAGCTGTTAACACACATCTGTACACATGTGTGTGTGTGCCGAGTGTGTGTGTGTGCGCGCTGAGTGTTTGCAAGCTGATATCACATGTCTGTGTGTGTGTGTGTGTGTGAGAGAGAGAGAGAGAGTTTGTAAGCTGATATCACTCTGAACTCTGGCAGTGTGAAGGATAGACTCACAGGTACAGATGGGGCTACTGTGGTTTTACCCGCAGCAAGTGTTTGATGTTGTAGCCGCTACGTGTGTGTGTGTGTGTGTGTGTGTGTGTGTGTGTGTGTGTGAGGTGATAATGAAACAACTAGAATCCAGCGTGCCAGCCTCCCCTCCGGTCATTTTCCATCACATCTGGCGCACTTTGACCCCTCCGCGTTCAAAAAGCAGAGGATGCAGGTATGAACAGCTATAAACAAAATATTTTTTTTGCTTTTTATTCCATCGCAGAGGCCAATTAACATAGCAGAGGGATGAGACAACAGGATAAGGAGAACGAAGGAGGAGGAGGATGTGTTCAGGGTGAAGTTCAACCGGGTGGAAGATGAAGAAAAAAGCAAGTGTTGTGTTTGTTGCTGTCTTGATTTTACAGATGTTTACTCAATTAAGACAATAAATTAATGAAGTCAACAATAATAATTGAAGCTGATGACTGACATGTTTTCTAACATGTGGGCGCCATCTTCTTCCATTTCATACACTTAACCCACTTGTCGCTGAAATATAATATATATAAATATAAACTAGGGCTGTCAAAGTTAACGCGTTAATAACTCGTTACCGCAACATCCTCTTAACGCCATTATTTTTTTTAAACGCGCGGTTAACGCTCGGTATTTAAAAAAAGAAAAAGAAACACGCATTGTTTGATTTATGGCCGTCGATGGCATCTGTAGTTCCAGAGGGCGGCAGAAGAATGAGAAATGGAATCAGAGAAAAAAGAAGAAGCAGGGTTGGCGTTCGGGAAAAACACGGTGGACTGAAAAGCAAAGTGAAAGTAAATGGAGAAAGGACTTATGAACGGCAAATTCACTTTCAAAACACTGTCAGATGGTTCGGCCCATAGGACAAAAGTTATCTGAACGTACTGTCGACATGAAATGAGTTACCATTGAAGTACGTCGAGTCTCAGATATCATTTGCAAGCCAAACACGGCAGATGCAGAGAGCCCACCCCCCCCCCCTCGCCAAAAGCAGACATCACCATGTTTTGATCCCATTTAGGGTGAGGGGATATTTTTTGAGCCTTTTATTTTCCTGCATGATTTGAAGTGTTGAATAAACGTTTTCATAAAGCAAGCATATTTGCCCTTTCTTATGTTGCTAAAAGTATTAAAAACATGAAAAAAATACATTAAGGTACATTTAGAACAGAAAGAAATGTGCCAAAAAAATTGCGATTAATTTGCGATTAATCGAGAGTTAACTATGGACAAAATGCGATTAATCGTGATTAAAAAATGAATAGTTTGACAGCCCTGATATAAACATCTAGAATCTACAGGGATGATGGACGTAACTGAAATATGATGCAAGGCAAAATTAAAAACAGCTGCTAACAGCCCTCATTTACAACATGTTGTGAACAAACGACACAGCGTCGTCTGCAAACAGTCGAACACCGCTGATGTTCATATATCTTCACATTTTACAACAAAAATACTCAGATTAAAGGATAAGAACATAAACAACAATGAGTAAAATAGAAAATATTTGCAACGTAACATTGAACAAAAGTGAAATACGACTGGGAAAATGAAACTTGAACTTTAATTCAGATTTACAGGAACTGGATTGAAGTCGGAACTCGTAAGAAAAAACGTGTATACTCTTCGGTAGATTCGAATGTTTCAATGCAAAACTAATGATCTATGATTATAAAACAATCGTATAAAACAAGTATAAAACAAAAATATTGAGTTAAACTCTGGGAACTTTCAGAACCTCCGGGTTTTGTTTGCAGATAACAAATGACTCGAGTTAAAAGAGGCAAAGATCCGACGTTTCAGCTGCAGCGTGAACGCAGCCAAAGACTACAGCTGAAAGTATGGTGACGGAGGAAGTGATGAGGAGTGAGGAGGAGGAAGAAGAGAGAGGAGGAGGAGGTCAGGGCTGGGTGAGCAGGAGGAGGAGAGGTGTGTTCTGAGACGGACCACCGCCACGGCCCACCCACACTGAACACACACACACACACACACACACACATACACACACACACATATACACACTGTGGTCAGAGGTTCACCTGTAGTTCACGTTGACCATAACAACACCCCTGAGAAGGAGAGCAGGAGGTGAGGGTGAGGAAGAGGAGAGATCTTGATGCGATGTGGTATCAGGAGGGATGGACGGGTGAGGGAGGGAGGGAGGAAACGATTTAAAGTAAAGTAAACTAATTTAAAGTCGTGGGAGCTCAGGAGAGGAGTTCTGAGTCCGACTTCTGCAGACGTTGCGGGTTTGGAGCGAGGTCAGTGAACTAAACACATGTATGTTAATCTTAGTGTCTCTCTTATACACGTGTAAATTCAAACAAATCACTACAAACATCATTTATTTAAAGACTTATTTATTTATATCCAAGCTGTTCAAACAGAAAGTCTTAGGTAAGGCTACAAATAGAGTCCTGCCCATATTTCTTTACATTTTGACAAATCAGCCTCATTAAAAGTAGGCTGAATTAGCTATTAGCAATTCCTGTTTGCAGTGTGATCATCGATGTATAGATAACTATCACTGGATTACTTTGAGGTGGAAGAAAACTTAAAAACCTGATAATTCTTAGGCAAGTTCTGCAGTCGGGACATGCATTTTTTCCCCCTTTATTTTCTCAGTGGATTTGAGTCCTGCTGTTTAAGCCCATATTTGTTTACATTTTGGCAAATCAGCACCATTAAAAGTAAGCCAAATTAGCTATTAGCACTTCCTGTTTGCAGTGTGATCATCGATGTATATATAACTATCACTGGATTACTTTGAGGTGGAAGAGAACCTAAAAACGTGATAATTCTAAGGCAAGTTCTGCAGTTATGACACACATTGTTTTCCCCTTTATTTTATAAGTAGATTTATAGATATTTATTCACAACGGATATCTTAGATGTTGTTATGTGTGGATAGTGTGACTCATATTGAATCTAAAAACATATATATGGTGTCTGTGCGTTGAGATTTGGCTTATTTGTGCAACTTTTTCTAGCCAAAATAGAAAATACTGACATTTTAGGACACATTTTCAAAACATCTTGCTTTGAAACCAGTTTTATACCCAGTGCAGTCATACTAATAACAATCACGTGAAGAAACACAGGACGCGCTCATCAGAAATGCAGTTTAATTGCTAATACGGACACATAATGCAGTGCAGACACTATTGCTCTTTGGAGATATGACGTCAGATACACGACACGTCGAGGATACATTCAGTCTGTGCCTCCCAGAAAAAACATTGAAATATCACAGAAACTCGTCAGTCAGGATCAACCACAACAAATCATTCACCAAGATCCCCGACACGTTATCGTTCAGTGCAGTTTTATGGCATCAGGAGTTTGTTACAGCAGATTTGTTTAAAGCGTAGTGCAGAGACTTCAACTCAAGACAACAGCGGAAAGAAAGCTAAAACATTCAAACAAGTTTCACTACTTCTGACGAGTATTTTCCTTTGAGTGATTCAACAGTGTTTAAAGCTTCGTAAAGGCCACTAGAAGCTACATCTTGAGTGTTTTCAGGTCTCAGTGTGGGTTTAATGCTGAGGCACGAGTCAACGTTAAGCAGCAGCAGCAGCAGCAGCGGGTGTTAAGTGTTCATCAAGGCAGCAAAGCTCAAAAGGCTAAAGGCACGTTACATTCACTGACAGCGTTAACAATCGGACAGAAACAGTGCTGAGCCGAAGTTTTGAAGGCGAGTTCGCTGTATGAAATATAAGTAAAACGACGGCGACTGGCAGCAGGATTGTCGACATACAGGCCTTTACATCAGCAGGACGTTTGAAGCTCTCTTTCAAATATATAAAACTATTTCAAGAAAACTAAATGTCTCTCCAGGCGAAATACACCGATCTCATCCAGCGCTGGGGATTTTCTCAACATATTTACATTTTTTTTTTTTTTATTCCTGAAGATCACAGCCACGTCTTTTATTCTTTAAATGTTTCATTAATCGTTTTCTCTGCTTTTTTCTTCACTATTATCGTTAATGAAGCCAAGTGTAACTATAACCAAGGACATTGGTTTGAATCCCTGTGTTGATCAGCTTTTATTTCAAGTCAAACAGTTGATTTTTAATCGTCTAAAGTGACAAAACCTCATTTTTTTTCTTTACTGCCTTTTACAGCAGGTTCCAGACAAAAACAGGTGTTATTTTTCATTCTCTTCCAACTTCAAGTTCATTTCTTTTTTGTGTAAACAGCTAGAGGAACAACAGGATGCCGACCCAACACAACCATTCCTCCAAAACAGCTAAACTTTTCTTTGGTGTCTCACAACTAGCCGGCTTTGGTGTATTTAACAGCCGGTGTCCACAGGGTGGGACCGCATCACGGCCCAGTCACGTTCCTATCGCAGTTTCGGTGTCCACATTTATACTTTCAGTTCAAAAGAAGCAATCAAAAAGCTTCCTACAAGAGCTTAACATTGATTTTAGCGCCTCACAACCAACCAGTTTTGGTGTATTCACAACTGTGTCAAGTCCCGTTGTGTTAACGGCATGATCCAAATCCAATCCAACCAAACCATTCCCCTTAAAACCACCCAAACACTCAACCTCATAACGCTGATATTAACATGAGAAGACGTCTCGTGTCAGCTCTGGTTGTGTTAAGGCGCAGTCACAGTTCTGTCGTGGTATCAAGTTCTCTTCAGCCGCCACGTTTATATGATTTAGTTTGGACATTTTTACAAGCCTAAAAACACACATACAGCTCATCTAAATGTGATGAACGTCTTACTGTCTAACGACTCCTGGCACGTAAGAAGAGCCACATTTGAGGTTTGGGAGCGGTCGGACACGGCCACACCAACGGGTCCAAACACAGCTCATGTTCCCCATTAGTGGGTGAGTTCTGCTCGTTGGTGATAGAAGAAGCGCAGGATCAAAAGGCGACACCGCTGAAAACCCTTGGTCGCCGCAAAACCAGATATCCCTGTGGTAACTTTTCTTACACCTCTTCCTTAAAACCCAAAGAAGTCTGGTCGATCAGAACCAGTGAGCAGCGGTCACAAGGTTCACCTGCACCTTTGATCCAACGAGACAAAGACGAATGGAAGTACAACGAAGGTTAAGGCAACCTAAATCGATGCAGCGACGCTCAAAATCCCTGAAAAATAACCATCCAGGTCGTTGTGTTCTCCGCTGAAGGTTTTTAGGGTTCTGCAACTGAATTAAAGTCGCCCTAACGAGACGAACGTTGATCTTTTCAGTCTCGAAACAATCGTAACAGGTGAGAACGACTGTCCAAGCAAAATGCAACAGCGGTTAACGAAATCTAAACTCTGCGGGAAACCCTTTAAAATAAAAGAGTTTACGAGCACGAGGAGACGGAGGCTGACATCGAGTTCAGAGCGAAACGTTTTCAAACTCAGATGGTTTTACATAAGTCGTTAACTGATTTTATATCTCCGAGGACGCTGCGCTGCTGTGATATATACGCTGCGTTGGAGTTAAACCCTCTCTGACCCTGACGACAGGTTGCCAGAACTGTCCAATAAAACGAGCCGCTCCTGAGTCCATGTGACTTTTGTTTACGGGGGCCGGGTCGGCTCGTAATCGGCCCGGTGTGAACCTGAAACCGACCACGCGGGAACAAAGTCAACTTTTCCACTCTGGTGCAGGACCAAAGCAAACGCTCTGAAAACACGACGGAGGCCGACGGAAAACATCTCGAGAGGATGGAAGGTGCAGAAGAAGAGAGCGGAGGTCAAACTCTCTTCTTCTGGTCTTTTAAATAAGGACTTCGGTGGGGTTTTTTTTTAACATCTAAATCAGCGAGGGGGATATTTAAGGAAAGGACAACCTCAACACACACACATACACACACACACAGGAACCACAAACATGTACTGTACTTCAGGAAATCTCGAAAAATCTTGGTGGATTAGTTCCTCTCCTGTTCGGTGTGTGTGTGTGTGTGTGTGTGTGTGTGTAACAATAATATAAAGGTGTGTATACTCAAGCACACACACACACGCACAGAAAGAGAATGAAGGTTGTGCTCATTAAAAGACAGACTAACCTCCATCCTCCAGTCCACGACTTCACTTTATGTTTCTGTGTGTGTGTGTGTGTGTGTGCGTGCGTGCGTGTGCGTGAGTGTGTGTGTGTGTGTGTGTCTTATCTGCACACATCAATCTATCTAAAACATCCTTTCTGCTAATAAAGCTCAAACCCCGGATCAACAAGAGCAAATCCCCCGACTTAACCCGCTGAACCCTGAGAGCGCTGAAAGACTGCAGGAGGAGGAGGAGGAAGGGGTAGAATCTGAGGAGGAGGAAAAGAGGGGGATGAAATGAGAGGAAGAGGAAGAAAAGGAGGCGAAGAAGGAGAAGGAGGATTTGACAAAGCAGGAAGAAAGAAGCTCAGAAGGAAACGGGGAAAGTGGGAAGAGAAGGAAATGTTTTTAGCAACTTGGGGAAGTTTCGGAGTTGTAATTGAAAAGCACGAAAGAGAAGAGAGAGAACAAAATGAGATGAGGGAGAAGGACACAAAGAGGAGAAGGAAGAGAAGAGGCGAAGCGAAGGTGAGGAGGAAGAAGTAAGGAGGAGGAGGAAAGAGACTAAGGGGAACAAAAGAAGGAGGAGGAGGGAAAAAATGGGGGAGAAAATGGGAGCAGGATGAGGAAGTTCAGGGGGAAATGAGGAGGAGGAAGAAAGACAGACACGAAGAGAAAGAGGAAGGAGAAGAGGAAGATATCACAGCTTTGAGTTTCGAAACACTGCATATGTGATGTTTAAGGCGATACATAAGACAACCCCAGATTTCTGATTGCACTTGAAGGCAGCACGCAGAGACGATTCAAAGAGAATAAACCCCGTCTGACTTTCTTTAACTTTCTAAACTCTGACAGCTTGAAGCGGCTCCGTCAGCCTGACCTGACGTTGCCTCGTCGCAGAAACGGACGCAGCAGGAGGTTCGAAATCTTTGATTCCGTTTTCTGCCTTTTTAAAAAAAGAAAACGTGGCGGCGTTTCGCCCAACGGGCTTTTTTATTCTCCTTCTTCTCTGCGTGAGGTCGGACGAGACGGAGAGATTACGAGGACGCGGGAGGGGAGATGCCTGCTGAGATCTGATCGGGAGTTTTTGGAAACACATCCAGTGAAGAAACGCAGCGTCTCTGATGAATGGACACACACACACACACATACACACACACACATACACACAAACACACATGTAAGAGGCGTTCATGGACCTCAGGCACTATTGCTTATCGGGTCTGTCTGTGCAAAAGAGTGTAAACTTATCTGGAACACACAGTCAGATGAGTTCACGACTTCACCCCTGCAGTTTTCACTCACTCTGACACAACTTCAGCCACTTTTAAAGACTCAAAAGAAAAAGAAATAAAATAAAAATCAGATCATCTCGGCCTCGTTTCTCTTGTAGAAACTTGTCCTTCATTCTGTCAGCTTGGCTCTTTCCGTTCTTTGTTCTTTATTGATCCCGTCCATCATCACTCTGCTGCCTTGGCTGGTCCGAAAGGTCCCACCATCTTCATGGCAGCGTAGTTCTGGAGGATGAAGAGGAGGTTGTTTTCTCTTTAATACACTCATCAAACATCAAAATTGACCTTGTTCATTTCTGTTTTGTCTCTCTTCGTCACACCCACATCTTTCCTCTCCAATACGAGATCTTTAAAGAGCTTCTCCTTGTACCAGTAAAACATTAAAGAAGAGTTGCTCCTCTGTTGGATTCATACTCCAACACTAGGGGGCAGAATATCACCAGAGTGACCTCAAACTTCTGCTGACTGTTTTCTCTTGACACATTTATGACTTTTGCTGCTGTTAGCTACTTAGCTCAGTTAGCCGTGCATCTAGCTTAAATACAGAGGAGCGTATTAATGTTTGTTTGTCTTTTAATCAACTTTAAATAAATGCTTATTATATTAAAAGCATATAAGCTATTAAAGAAACAGAAAAATAACCACCATTTGCAGAAAATCAGAGTAACCGACATCTGCTGCTCTCTGCTAGCAATCCCTGGCTGTTGCTAGCTACTGTTAGCTAACTAGCTAATGGCTCTGTTAGCCATGAAGCCAGTGGCCTGAGAGTTTGTCTGGACCGGGACCTGGACAACGAGCTGAAACTGAACACACCCTCCAAGATGGACGGAGGTCAGTTTGACAACATGTGAAACAGTATGGAGGCGATTTACAGCAGCT